>NW_024609631.1:250000-273050 GCF_018296145.1 Oncorhynchus tshawytscha | reverse complement strand
ATGTCCTATAGTCAGGGGCAACAACCTGCCCTCCACAAAGGAACGGCAAGGAGACGGAGAGAAGAGAAAGATAGATTTGACTGATTCTTCTCTAAGTAGTTTCTCTAAATAGTGATTACTTATCAGTAGTAATTTTAACTACAGAGTCTCGCTATCATTAACGTGTGACGTAAAGCAGTAGAATGAAGATCTATCATTTTTGTCTCAATGCCCGTTTGAGTCAATATCAACGCTTTGCTGAAGCGCTTCAGGTGGACGAACATCAATCAGGAGCCAGATGGATGGTGATCCAGCAGAATAGCCACATCCCAGGGGAAACATCCCTGATGAACAACAACATCTCTATGGCATGAACAGGGTGCTCCCACAGTTACCACGGCAGGTTAAGGACTGACCGCTTCCTTATTTAAACAATTAATGCTGTTGCTCCACAGCCCTGCCAGGTCCTGACCCCCTCTAATGCAGTGGTTTCAGCCTAATACTAATGAATCAACTGAAGGATCATGGCCGTGTTCACCATCTTGACGAACGTATATGGAAGATCACTACTCTACCTACGGTGTATCTATCCTAAAGGAAGATCACTACTCTACCTATGGTGTATCTATCCTAAAGGAAGATCACTACTCTACCTACAGTGTATCTATTCTATATGGAAGATCACCACTCTACCTACGGTGTATCTATTCTATCTGGAAGATCACTACTCTACCTACGGTGTATCTAGTCTATCTGGAAGATCACCACTCTACCTACGGTGTATCTAGTCTATCTGGAAGATCACCACTCTACCTACGGTGTATCTAGTCTATACGGAAGAGCACCACTCTACCTACACTGTATCTATTCTATACGGAAGAGCACCACTCTACCTACGCTGTATCTATACTATATGGAAGATCAACACTCTACCTGCGGTGTATCTATTCTATCTGGAAGATCACCACTCTACCTACGGTGTATCTATTCTATATGGAAGATCACCACTCTACCTACAGTGTATCTATTCTATATAGAAGATCACCACTCTACCTACAGTGTATCTATTCTATCTGGAAGATCAACACTCTACCTACGGTGTATCTAGTCTATCTGGAAGATCACCACTCTACCTACGGTGTATCTAGTCTATACGGAAGAGCACCACTCTACCTACGCTGTATCTATACTATATGGAAGATCAACACTCTACCTGCGGTGTATCTATTCTATCCGGAAGATCACCACTCTACCTACGGTGTATCTATTCTATATAGAAGATCACCACTCTACCTACAGTGTATCTATCCTATATAGAAGATCACCACTCCACCTACGGTGTATCTATTCTATATGGAAGACCACTACTACAGTGTATCTATTCTATATGGAAGACCACTACTACAGTGTATCTATTCTATATGGAAGACCACTACTACAGTGTATCTAATATGTAAATTACATGCAGTGCATTCGGAAAGTTCAGACCTCTTGACTTTTTCCACATTTTGTAACGTTACAGAACTGTTCTAAAATGAATTAAATTGTTGTTGTTTCCCCCTCACCAATCTGCACACAATACCCCATAATGACAAAGCAAAAACAGGTTGCTAGAAATGTTTGCAATTGTACAAAAATTCTAATCTAAATATCATATTTACATAAATATTAAACCCTTTACTCAGTACATTGTTGAAGCACCTTTGGCATTGATTACAGCCTTGAGTCTTCTTGGGTAGGATGCTTCAAACTTTGCACACCTGTATTTGGGGAGTTTCTCCTAATTCTTCTCTGCAGATCCTCTCAAGCTCTGTCAGGTTGGATGGGGAGTGTCGCTGCACAGCTATTTTCAGGTCTCTCCAGAGATGTTCGATCGGGTTGAAGTCCGTCCTCTGGCTGGGCCACTCAAGGACATTCAGAGACTTGTCCCGAAGCCACTCCTGCTTTGTTTTGGCTTTGTGCTTAGGGTCGTTGTTCTGTTGGAAGGTGAACCTTCGCCCCCAGTCTGAGGTCCTGAGCGCTCTGGAGCAGGTTTTCATCAAGGATCTCTCTGTACTACCGTCCGTTCATCGTTCCCTCGATCCTGAATAGTCTCCCAGTCCCTGCCACTGAAAAACATCCCCACAGCATGATTGCCACCACCATGCTTCACTGTAGGGATGGTACCAGGTTTCCTCCAGACGTGACGCTTGGCATTCAGGCCAAAGGGTTCAATCTTGGTTTCATCAGACCAGAGAATCTTGTTTCTCATAGCCTGAGAGTCTTTAGGTGCCTTTTGGCAAACTCCAAGCAGGCTGTCATGTGCCTTTTACTGAGGAGTGGCTTCTGTCTGGCCACTCTACCATAAAGGTCTGATTGGTGGAGTGCTGCAGAGATGGTTGTCCTTCTGGAAGGTTCTCCCATCTCCGCATAGGAACTCTGTAGCTCTGTAAGAGTGACCATCGGGTTCTTGGTCACCTCCATGACCGAGGCCCTTCTCCCCTGATTAATCAGTTTGACAGGGTGGCCAGCTCTAGGAAGAGTGTTGGTGGTTCCAAACGTCTTCCATCTAAGAATGACGGAAGCCACTATGTTATTGGGTACCTTCAATGCTTCAGAAATGTGTTGGTACCCTTCCCCAGATCTGTGCCTCGACACAATCCTGTCTCGGAGCTCTTGGACAATTTCTTTGACCTCATGGCTTGGTTTTTGCTCTGACATGCACTGGCAACTATGGGACCTTATATAAACAGGTGTGTGCCTTTCCAAACAATGTCCAATCAATTGAATTTACCACAGGTGGACTCCAATCAAGTTGTAGAAACATCTCAAGGATGATCAATGGAAACAGGATGCACCTGAGCTCAATTTCGAGTCTTATAGCAAAAGGTTGGAATAGTTACAGGATGTCAATAAGTTATTTCTGTTTTTTATTTGTAATATAATTTGCAAAATTACAAAATTTCTTTAAACCTGTTTGTTTGCTTTGTCCTTATGGGGTATTGTGTTTAGATTGATGAGGAACCATTTTTTTAAAATCCATTTTAGAATAAGGCTGTAACATAACAACATTTCGAAAAGGTCTGAATTCTTTCCGAATGTATTTGACAGTAAGCAGCAGTAGATTAATAATATGATAAATCCCAAAACCCTTGGATTTCAGACTACAGCCATGAAGTAGCAAACCTTGTTATTAATAATCTCTGAAGTTTTAAGTGACAGTCAGCTCCTACTCTCTTTGATAAGAGACTGTCGAACGGCAGAGTAGAATCCCAATGGTAAGTGTGAAATATTTAGATTTGATTAGGGTTATCATCTTAGTCCTGTCAGAAACACATGTACCCATCCACCCAGTCAACTCTGACAGTGTCACAGCTGATGGCTTGGTCTTCTTTCCAAACTATCCAAACTATCAAAGCCATTTAAGAATAATTGATCATGTCTGAAGTCAAGGTGGGATGTCAGCTGAGCAGGAGAGGCCCAGACATCCAGAGCTGTCAATAACCGTAGCCCACATCCCCACTTGCCTTCTCAAACGACCTGGCTTAAATGCATGCGGTGACCCAGTGTGTGAGGTGTGAGCTCATGTACATTAACATTCACTACCAAACAAACCCAGAGTATCCAGATCCCTGTAGTAGTACTGCCTGACACATTGGAGGGAGCAGGGACCAGGAACCAGGAACCAGGGAACAGGGAATAGGGAACAGGGAACAGGGACCAGGGACCAGAGACCAGAGACCAGAGACCAGAGACCAGGGACCAGAGACCAGGGACCAGAGACCATGGACCAGGGACCAGGGACCAGGGACCAGGGACCAGAGACCAGAGACGAGACCAGAGACCAGAGACCAGAGACCAGGGACCAGGGACCAGAGACCAGAGACCAGAGACCAGACCAGACCAGACCAGAGACCAGAGACCAGAGACCAGAGACCAGAGAACAGGGACCAGAGACCAGAGACCAGAGACCAGAGACCAGAGACCAGAGACCAGAGACAAGAGACCAGAGACCAGAGACCAGAGACCAGAGACCAGAGACCAGAGACCAGGGACCAGGGACCAGGGACCAGGGAGCAGAGACCAGGGACCAGGGACCAGGGACCAGGGACCAGAGACCAGAGACCAGAGACCAGAGACCAGACCAGACCAGAGACCAGAGACCAGAGACCAGAGACCAGAGAACAGGGACCAGAGACCAGAGACAAGAGACCAGAGACCAGAGACCAGAGACCAGAGACCAGGGACCAGAGACCAGAGACCAGAGACCAGACCAGAGACCAGAGACCAGAGACCAGAGACCAAGAGACCAGAGACCAGAGACCAGACCAGAGACCAGAGACCAGGGACCAGGGACCAGGGACCAGGGACCAGAGACCAGGGACCAGGGACCAGGGACCAGGGACCAGAGACCAGAGACCAGGGACCAGAGACCAGAGACCAGAGACCAGAGACCAGAGACCAGACCAGAGACCAGAGACCAGAGACCAGAGACCAGACCAGAGAACAGGGACCAGAGACCAGAGACAAGAGACCAGAGACCAGAGACCAGAGACCAGAGACCAGGGACCAGAGACCAGAGACCAGAGACCAGGGGCCAGAGACCAGAGACCAGAGACCAGAGACCAGAGACCAGAGACCAGAGACCAGAGACTGAGACCAGAGACCAGGGACCAGGGACCAGGGACCAGGGACCAGAGACCAGAGTCCAGGGACCAGGGATGAGAGACCAAGGGCCAGGGACCAGGGACCAGAGACCAGAGAAACCAGGGACCAGAGACCAGAGAGACCAGGGACCAGGGGAGATCCACTGTGGAGGAGGAACAACATGAAAAAACAGCATGCTCGCTGTGTCTCTCTCTCTCTCTCTCTCCCTCTCTCTCTCTGTCATGCATTCACAGTAGAAGTAAAAAATTAAAAAAAAAAGATTAACATCTTGACACTGTTGGGGCTGTCATTTTGTTTGCATTGAGGTCAAAGCTGAGGATCAACTGACCAGAGGCACTGTCACTGTAACAGACCTGTGACAGATATAAAGAGACATCCTCATATGACCTTCCCGTACATCACTAACTGTACAGTAGCCTAATCTGAGGGAACACGTAGAATTCAACCCATCTATTTATAGCGGCTGGTACATGTTAAAACGGGGACATGACTTTACATACAATGACTAGAACAAGCGTGTGATTTGCTGCTGCAGCTTCTACCAGAGTTATGGGCTACCGTATTCATGACCCAGCGCACCACCAGAGAATGACCCTTAACGCCCTCTAAACATGGAGGTTAACTGGCGCTCGTGAGGCTAAGGACCGGTCGAGCCTGGTGTCAAGACTTCCTGTTATTATTTCTCTATACTACTCACACCACTCCCAGTTTCATAGCCTCCAAACACCATTGGTCTTTTTTCCTCTCTCTCTCTCTCTCTCTCTCTCTCTCTCTCTCTCTCTCTCTCTAGTTTCCTCTCTCTCTCTCTCTCTCTCTCTCTCTCTCTCTAGTTTCCTCTCTCTCTCTCTCTCTCTCTCTAGTTTCTCTCTCTCTCTCTCTCTCTCTCTCTCTCTCTCTCTCTCTCTCTCTAGTTTCCTCTCTCTCTCTCTCTCTCTCTCTCTCTCTCTCTTTCTCTTTCTCTCTAGCCTCCAAACACCTTGGTCTTTTTCTCTCTCTCTCTCTCTCTCTCTCTCTCTTTCCTCTCTCTCTCTCTTTCTCTCTCTCTCTCTCTCTAGTTTCCTCTCTCTCTCTCTCTCTCTCTCTCTCTCTCTCTCTCTCTCTCTCTCTAGTTTCCCTCTCTCTCTCTCTCTTTCTCTCTCTCTATTTCTCTCTCTCTCTCTCTAGTTTCCTCTCTCTCTCTCTTTCTCTCTCTCTCTCTCTCTCTCTAGTTTCCTCTCTCTCTCTCTCTCTCTCTCTCTCTCTCTCTCTCTCTCTCTCTTTCTAGTTTCCCCTCTCTCTCTCTCTTTCTCTTTCTCTCTCTCTTTCTCTCTCTCTCTCTCTCTCTAGTTTCCTCTCTCTCGCTCTCTCTAATTGTGCATCCATTCCTCATTTTAAAAACATTAAGCATCACAGTGCCTTGCACTTTTAAGGAGCTGTGACTGCCTGATTCCCTGTGTGTGAATATGAATACTGTGGCTGCCTGATTCCCTGTGTGTGAATATGAATACTGTGGCTGCCTGATTCCCTGTGTGTGAATATGAATACTCTGGCTGCCTGATTCCCTGTGTGTGAATATGAATGCTGTGGCTGCCTGATTCCCTGTGTGTGAATATGAATACTGTGGCTGCCTGATTCCCTGTGTGTTAATATGAATACTGTGGCTGCCTGATTCCCTGTGTGTGAATATGAATACTGTGGCTGCCTGATTCCCTGTGTGTGAATATGAATACTGTGGCTGCCTGATTCCCTGTGTGTGAATATGAATACGGTGGCTGCCTGATTCCCTGTGTGTGAATATGAATACTGTGGCTGCCTGATTCCTTGTGTGTGAATATGAATACTGTGGCTGCCCTGAGGCTAAGGCTGAATGTTGATAAGGAGATGAATCCCTGAAGAGCCCCTCTCTCGTTCCTCTGCAACCAGCCAAACAGGGCGGGAGAGAAATTTAAGCTTGCCACATTTCCTTTCCCCTGTCCCTGTGACAGCTCTGTCATTGATAATGTGCCATCGCCTGCCCTCACGGCACATCCCTCAACCACGGCCTGTGGTAAAGACTCATTTATTAAGAAATGAAGAGGGCTTGTCTCGTCTCTCCACCACTCTCTCCCATCTCGTCTCTTAACCGTCCAATCTGTCTGGTTGGTCTTCTAATGTTGTCTTCGTAGGATGGTGGCAAGCAGAGTGATTATCAATGAAACATTATTAAACACCTCAGGGTGTTTTCTCCTTCTGACAAAAGCCCTAGTTAGTCAGTTAGGTGGATGTCAATCAGATATATCAAAACCCTTATAGGTCACATTACTGGATATCAATCAAATAGATCAAACCCCTTATAGGTCACATGGCTGGATATCAATCAAATAGATCAAACCCCTTATAGGTCACATGGCTGGATATCAATCAGATATATCAAAACCCCTTTTAGGTCACATGGGTGGATATTAATCAGATATATCAAAACCCTTATAGGTCACATGGCTGGATATCAATCAGATATATCAAAACCCTTTTAGGTCACATGGCTGGATATCAATCAAATAGATCAAAACCCTTATAGGTCACATGGCTGGATATCAATCAGATATATCAAAACCCTTATAGGTCACATGGCTGGATATCAATCAAATATATCAAAACCCTTATAGGTCACATGGCTGGATATCAATCAAATATATCAAAACCCTTATAGGTCACATGGCTGGATATCAATCAAATATATCAAAACCCTTATAGGTCACATGGCTGGATATCAATCAAATATATCAAAACCCTTATAGGTCACATGGCTGGATATCAATCAAATATATCAAAACCCTTATAGGTCACATGGCTGGATATCAATCAGTCAAATATACTCAAAGTTATAGGTCACATGGCTGGATATCAATCAAATAGATCCCTGTGCTGGATTTGGTAAATATTACTCAAAGTTCATGGAAATGACCTTGCTTATGTGGGAGGGAGGGAGGGAGGGAGGGAGGGAGGGAGGGAGGGAGGGACTGTGGGGCTTCACAGGGCTGCTGTTTGTGATGACAAACATCACACCTCCTTCCTCCGTCAAATCCACACGCTAAACCGCTCTCTTTTTCTCTTGACGGTGTGATGTTTGTCATTATGGTCTTGAAGTCATAAAACGGTCAATAATAACAGTGAAATAGTGGCAAATGATATTACCAAGCCTCATACATACAGGCAGCATCTCTTTAGTACTACGGTATAATAGTCAGAGAAACTAGAGCACTGCATCTCAGTGCTAGAGGCGTCACTACAGACCCTGGTTTGATCCCCAGACCCTGGTTTGATCAGTGTGTAGCCTAGCTCTGAAACCAAAGCATAGAGGAACGAACAGCCGTAGCCTGCTGCTAACACAACAGCCATATAGCTTGTAGCCTAGCGCTGAAACCAAATCTTTGAGGAAGGAACAGCCATAGCCTGCTGCTAACACAACAGCCATACAGCTTGTAGCCTAGCGCTGAAACCAAATCTTTGAGGAAGGAACAGCCATAGCCTGCTGCTAACACAACAGCCATACAGCTTGTAGCCTAGCGCTGAAACCAAATCTTTGAGAAAGGAACAGCCATAGCCTGCTGCTAACACAACAGCCATATAGCTTGTAGCCTAGCGCTGAAACCAAAGCCTTGAGGAAGGAACAGCCATAGCCTGCTGCTAACACAACAGCCATATAGCTTGTAGCCTAGCGCTGAAACCAAAGCCTTGAGGAAGGAACAGCCATAGCCTGCTGCTAACACAACAGCCATACAGCTTGTAGCCTAGCGCTGAAACCAAAGCCTTGAGGAAGGAACAGCCATAGCCTGCTGCTAACACAACAGCCATGCTGTAGCCTAGCGCTGAAACCAAAGCCAGGAAGGAAAGCCAGCCATAGCCTGCTGCTAACACAACAGCCATACAGCTTGTAGCCTAGCGCTGAAACCAAAGCCTTGAGGAAGGAACAGCCATAGCCTGCTGCTAACACAACAGCCATACAGCGTGTAGCCTAGCATTGAAACCAAAGCCTTGAGGAAGGAACAGCCATAGCCTGCTGCTAACACAACAGCCATATAGCTTGTAGCCTAGCGCTGAAACCAAAGCCTTGAGGAAGGAACAGCCATAGCCTGCTGCTAACACAACAGCCATATAGCTTGTAGCCTAGCGCTGAAACCAAAGCCTTGAGGAAGGAACAGCCATAGCCTGCTGCTAACACAACAGCCATACAGCTTGTAGCCTAGCGCTGAAACCAAAGCCTTGAGGAAGGAACAGCCATAGCCTGCTGCTAACACAACAGCCATACAGCTTGTAGCCTAGCATTGAAACCAAACCTCCTAATGTGGTTTTCCTCAGTTAAATTGATTCATGCATTTGGAAGAGAACATTATCTAATGAATTTACTCTGAATAGAAAGCAATTAAAGAGCCACATCGGCCTGATTAACCCCAAAGTCACCCAACAGACACAATTTATGCACACTTTTAAAATGATTTTCAAGAGGAGCAAGAAAAGTAGAACAGATTGGCTGTCTTTTTGCCCTTCTACTAATCCATACAAATTAATGAACAAAAAGTTAATTTCTGTGATGACCCTATTCTACTTAAACCCTGGATTATGCTGTTTGGTAATATGGTTTATGTCACAATGTTAAAGACTACTCAGGCTTCTTTTTTATTTTTTTTCAATGAACTGATTACCTTTCTACTGTTGCCCGATGAAGAAGTCTGAAGATTAAACTAACCTGTCTTTTTTTTACATCCCAACAAACTAATCTATCGTCATAAACAGCATTAGCATAGAAACACACGAACCGGCCCAAGTTGCTTCACCTTTTTTTCCTCATCTTGAAAGTTGTTATTTGACTGGACGGACCTGATAGTAATGAAATTGCCCTTATTATTTAATTAATAAGCTACTTCTCTTTGTGTTGTGACCTATATTAATCAACTTGTGTTAATAGTTCATCCTCTGTATGAAAAAAAAATAGATTTGAATTTTTAATTGAGTTGAGACACTTCCCTGTTTAAATAAACATGTTTTTTCTCTCTCATCTTTTGAAAAGTGCCACATGTAATGAGAAGCCAGGATATGAACTTCTACAACTCTGCTCTGATTGGTCACACAACATAGGGTTGTTTGTAACAGTACATTAAGTTACCTAGTAACGTGGCAGAAAAGGGCCCTCCAGCCAGTAGAAGTGACTGTGGTTACTAGTCTCCACCACCGTGCAGTTTACCTGTGTGTGGATGATGATGCTGGTTGGTTGTGATTCGATAAGAGCAGCTTCTTCAGAGGCCAATAGAAAAGATGTGACTGTATGGTTCTGTCTCTGTATAACATTGTCTCTACAGCTTACTGATCATATAGAATGTGAATGATGATAATCACTCTCTCAACCAGAGATTCCAACCAACCAGTTTTGACTTCAAATCAAATCAAATTTTATTTGTCACATACACATGGTTAGCAGATGTTAATGCGAGTGTAGCGAAATGCTTGTGCTTCTAGTTCCGACAATGCAGTAATAACGAACAAGTAATCTAACTAACAATTCCAAAAAAACTACTGTCTTATACACAGTGTAAGGGGATAAAGAATATGTACATAAGGATATATGAATGAGTGATGGTACAGAGCAGCATAGGCAAGATACAGTAGATGATATTGAGTACAGTATATACATATGAGATGAGTATGTAAACCAAGTGGCATAGTTAAAGTGGCTAGTGATACATGTATTACATAAGGATGCAGTCGATGATATAGAGTACAGTATCTACGTATGCATATGAGATGAATAATGTAGGGTAAGTAACATTATATAAGGTAGCATTGTTTAAAGTGGCTAGTGATATATTTACATCATTTCCCATCAATTCCCATTATTAAAGTGGCTGGAGTAGAGTCAGTGTCATTGACAGTGTGTTGGCAGTAGCCACTCAATGTTAGTGGTGGCTGTTTAACAGTCTGATGGCCTTGAGATAGAAGCTGTTTTTCAGTCTCTCGGTCCCAGCTTTGATGCACCTGTACTGACCTCGCCTTCTGGATGACAGCGGGGTGAACAGGCAGTGGCTCGGGTGGTTGATGTCCTTGATGATCTTTATGGCCTTCCTGTAGCATCGGGTGGTGTAGGTGTCCTGGAGGGCAGGTAGTTTGCCCCCGGTGATGCGTTGTGCAGACCTCACTACCCTCTGGAGAGCCTTACGGTTGAGGGCGGTGCAGTTGCCATACCAGGCGGTGATACAGCCCGCCAGGATGCTCTCGATTGTGCATCTGTAGAAGTTTGTGAGTGCTTTTGGTGACAAGCCGAATTTCTTCAGCCTCCTGAGGTTGAAGAGGCGCTGCTGCGCCTTCCTCACGATGCTGTCTGTGTGAGTGGACCAATTCAGTTTGTCTGTGATGTGTATGCCGAGGAACTTAAAACTTGCTACCCTCTCCACTACTGTTCCATCGATGTGGATGGGGGTGTTCCCTCTGCTGTTTCCTGAAGTCCACAATCATCTCCTTAGTTTTGTTGACGTTGAGTGTGAGGTTATTTTCCTGACACCACACTCCGAGGGCCCTCACCTCCTCCCTGTAGGCCGTCTCGTCGTTGTTGGTAATCAAGTCTACCACTGTTGTGTCGTCCGCAAACTTGATGATTGAGTTGGAGGCGTGCATGGCCACGCAGTTGTGGGTGAACAGGGAGTACAGGAGAGGGCTCAGAACGCACCCTTGTGGGGCCCCAGTGTTGAGGATCAGCGGGGAGGAGATGTTGTTGCCAGTCATCCACAGATTACCATGGCCTGGTCAACCATCCACAGATAACCATGGCCTTGCCAGTCATCCACAGATAAACATGGCCTTATCAGCCATCCACAGGTAACCATGGCCTTGTCAGTCATCCACAGATAACCATGGCCTTATCAGCCATCCACAGATAACCATGTCCTTACCATCCACAGATAACCATGGCCTTGTCATCCATCCACAGATAACCATGTCCTTGTCATCCATCCACAGATTACCATGGCCTTGTCGTCCATCCACAGATAACCATGGCCTTGTCAGCCATCCACAGATAACCAGGCCTTGTCAGCTATCCACAGATAACCATGGCCTTGTCAGCTATCCACAGATAACCATGGCCTTGCAATCCACAGATAACCATGGCCTTGTCATCCATCCACAGATAACCATGGCCTTATCATCCATCCACAGATAACCATGTCCTTGTCAGCCATCCACAGATAACCATGGCCTTGTCAGGCATCCACAGATAACCATGGCCTTGCAATCCACAGATAGCCATGGCCTTGCAATCAACAGATAAACATGGCCTTATCAGCCATCCACAGGTAACCATGGCCTTGTCAGTCATCCACAGATAACCATGGCCTTATCAGCCATCCACAGATAACCATGTCCTTACCATCCACAGATAACCATGGCCTTGTCATCCATCCACAGATAACCATGTCCTTGTCATCCATCCACAGATACCCATGTCCTTACCAACCATCCACAGATAACCATGGCCTGGCAATCCACAGATAACCATGGCCTTGTCATCCACAGATAACCATGGCCTTGCCAAACATCCACAGATAACCATGTCCTTACCAACCATCCACAGATAACCATGGCCTTACCATCCACAGATAACCATGGCCTTACCATCCACAGATAACCATGGCCTTAACAACCACAGATAACCATGACCTTGTCATCCATCCACAGATAACCATGACCTTGTCAACCATCCACAGATAACCATGTCCTTACCATCCATCCCCAGATAACCATGGCCTTATCAACCATCCACAGATAACCATGTCCTTACCATCCACAGATAACCATGGCCTTGTCATCCATCCACAGATAACCATGGCCTTCCCATCCACAGATAACCATTGCCTTGCCTTCCATCCAGTCCATCCATCCACAGATAACCATGTCCTTACCATCCATCCACAGATAACCATGGCCTTATCAACCATCCACAGATAACCATGGCCTTACCAACCATCCACAGATAACCATGGCCTTGTCCATCCATCCACAGATAACCATGTCCTTGTCAACCATCCACAGATAACCATGTCCTTACCATCCATCCACAGATAACCATGGCCTTGTCACCATCCACAGATAACCATGGCCTTGTCATCCATCCACAGATAACCATGGCCTTGTCATCCATCCACAGATAACCATGTCCTTACCATCCATCCACAGATAACCATGGCCTTATCAACCATCCACAGATAACCATGTCCTTACCATCCACAGATAACCATGGCCTTGTCATCCATCCACAGATAACCATGGCCTTGTCATCCATCCACAGATAACCATGGCCTGGCAATCCACAGATAACCATGTCCTTATCAGCCATCCACAGATAACCATGGCCTTACCAACCATCCACATATAACCATGGCCTTGTCAACCATCCACAAATAACCATGTCCTTACCATCCACAGATAACCATTGCCTTGCCTTCCACAGATAACCATGTCCTTGTCGTCCATCCACAGATAACCATGTCCTTGTCATCCATCCACAGATGTGTGTCTCTGTCTTGACCACCGTGGTGCTCAACATGCTTCAGATAGTCGTCCGAACCTCCACAGACGCTTCCCTTCCATCCTCTCAAACACAAAGGATCTAGATTCCTCCTCACTGTTGGACGTAAAACTGACCGTTAATAACCATGTGGGTTGTGTTTTCCACGGCCCTTGATAAAGATGTTGCATCATGTACCCGAGTGTCAGGCCTGTCAGTGTAGTGCTGAACCATTTTGACCAGAAGAAGAGAGAATAGCACAGGGGGGAACTATTGATTAGAGCTTCTCCATGTCACTTGTTCACCAGGATTTAGGTATTGATGAGCCCCGGAGTAAAAACAAGCTTAGTCCCATGTGGGGCTGCCGCTTACGAAGAAGAGTTAAAATGCAAAGATGGAGAAAACATTCGGCCTCAAGTCTCAATCCGAGGGATTCCACCATCGATTGGAATGCACCTTCATGCTTTCCCCCCTCATCCTCACCCTCTCCCTCGCCGTCTTTCTCTCTCCCTCGCCGTCTCTCTCTCTCCCTCGCCGTCTCTCTTTCTCTCTCTCTCTCCCTCTCTCTCTCCCTCGCCGTCTCTCTTTCTCTCTCTCTCTCTCTCTCTCTCTCTTTCACTTTTTCTATCTCTCTCTCTCTCTGTCTCTCTATCACTTGTTCTCGCTCTCTTTGTCTGTCTCTCTCTCCTCTCTCTGTCTCTGTCTCTCTCTCTCTCTCTCCCTCTCTCTACATCGCCATCTCTCTCTCTCTCTCTCTCTCTCTCTCTCTCTTGTTCTCACTCTCTTTGTCAGTCTCTCTCTGTCGCTGTCCCTCTCTCTCTCTCTTTTTGTCTGTCTCTCTCTCTGTCGCTGTCCCTCTGTCTTTCTCACCCTTCCCCCCCTTCATTTCTGCCATCATAGAGACAAATCGGTGATGTTTGGAAGTTTTATATCGTCTCCTTTGTAATGGCGACGGTGTAAAGTGATGGATTTGTGCGTCGGCTAAATTAGATTTCACAGCAAGTGTGTTCCTCTGTCTCCGTAAAGCCCTCCTGCCAAAGCCGTGATTATTAATAACAATAATTGAATTTGGAGGTGTGAATGTGAACGGCGGAAGAGAGAGTACCTTGCCTGTCGGTTTTGTAAATCAGTTGAGTCTTGAAGAACCAGGCCTGATATTGGAAATTCAACTGGATAATGTTTCAATTGTCATGGATGGCAGTCTGTGATGTATGATATTTAGAGGACTCACAACTCAATTATATCTCTGTTGCTCATAAGATACTTGAGTCAATATAGAAAATACATTGAAACTACTCGCCTAAAACTACTCTCTTTTACAAGACGTTGTGTTCTCTTCCTAGCAAGACAGAGTCACCTTGTATTGTGTAGTGTGTTTAACAATGACTACTTGGCTAAAATCACAATGGATATGTTAAATGGTCATGTTTAGAATTTACATTAGCCCATTTGAACTGTTTTTAACTGAGATGATGTGTCTGCTTGTTCAAATACAGAAAAAACTACTAACTTCTGTGACCCTACTATATTGAAATACTGTAGTAAATCATGTCCCATTCAGGTACTAGTAATATCACAGTAGTATATCATGTCCAGGTACTAGTAATATCACAGTAGTATATCATGTCCAGGAACTAGTAATATCACAGTAGTATATCATGTCCAGGTACTAGTAATATCACAGTAGTACTTCATGTCCAGGTACTAGTAATATCACAGTAGTATATCATGTCCCATTCATGTGCTAGTAATATCACAGTAGTACTTCATGTCCAGGTACTAGTAATATCACAGTAGTATATCATGTCCAGGAACTAGTAATATCACAGTAGTATATCATGTCCAGGTACTAGTAATATCACAGTAGTACTTCATGTCCAGGTACTAGTAATATCACAGTAGTATATCATGTCCCATTCATGTGCTAGTAATATCACAGTAGTACTTCATGTTCAGGTACTAGTAATATCACAGTAGTATATCATGTCCCATTCGTGTGCTAGTAATATCACAGTAGTACTATGTAATATCACAGTAGTATATCATGTCCAGGTACTCACAGTAGTACTATGTCCAGGTACTAGTAATATCACAGTAGTATATCATGTCCAGGTACTAGTAATATCACAGTAGTACTTCATGTCATACTAGTCAGGTACTAGTAATATCACAGTAGTATATCATGTCCCATTCATGTGCTAGTAATATCACAGTAGTACTTCATGTTCAGGTACTAGTAATATCACAGTAGTATATCATATCCCATTCATGTGCTAGTAATATCACAGTAGTACTTCATGTTCAGGTACTAGTAATATCACAGTAGTATATCATGTCCAGGTACTAGTAATTTCACAGTAGTACTACATGTCCAGGTACTAGTAATATCACAGTAGTATATCATGTCCAGGTACTAGTAATATCACAGTAGTATTTCATATCGAGGTACTAGTAATATCACAGTAGTATTTCATGTCCAGGTACTAGTAATATCACAGTAGTATTTAATGTCCAGGTACTAGTAATATCACAGTAGTATTTAATGTCCAGGTACTAGTAATATCACAGTAGTATATCATGTCCAGGTACTAGTAATATCACAGTAGTACTTCATATCCCGTTCAGGTACTAATAATATCACAGTAGTACTTCATATCCCGTTCAGGTACTACTAATGCCACAGTAGTAAATATTACAGCTGCACGAGCAGCAATACTGAACAATAAAATACATCAACATGACTGGAATACGACAGGCCTACATGGTGGCAGCACAATATAAACAGGAAATGCAAAACGAGGAGAGCCAAGAAACAGAACCTTTCCTGAGGGGCCGTTTCACTGGGCTCCGCCTTGCTTTTGTTTTCCTACATGTTCTATCAGCCTGAATGCAGCAGGCTACACTGTCAGTTTTAGGGGGCTAAGAGGGATGGGGGGGTGGAGCTAAGAGGGGTGGGGGGTGGAGCTAAGAGGGGGGTTGGAGGTGGGTCAGAGTGCTATCGCAGAGGGAGCCCCATCTGTTCTATCAGACTGAATGCAGCAGGCTACACTGTCAGTTTTAGTGCTTCTCTGTTTCTCTCCTCAGTCCCAATGTGCTCTACCTCCCAATGTCTATGGAAGCAGATTGTAAAGGTTCCTCTGGGGGGGGGGAGCTAAGATGGGTGGGGGTGGAGCTAAGAGGGGTGGGGGTGGGGTGGAGCTAAGAGGGGTGGGGGGTTGGAGGTGGGTCAGAGTGCTCCCGCAGAGGGAGCCTCATCTGTTCTAATGAGGCACTCTGGAAATCTCAGAAAAAAAATCTGGCTTTTGTGAATTTCTGAAAACATAAGATATAGAGTATATATATATAAATATTTATAATTTTAAAAACACATAGAAACATAATCAAAGGCATAAATACTACATAAACTCACACTGGAGAAACATGTATGTCCATGTCAATTAAACAACATGTCAATTAAACAACCAGATGGAAAGGGGTTTGGTGTGACCAAACAACGCATTACAGGAATTTAAAACACCTTTTTTTTTAAATAACCACATGCACACATATCATATTCACAAACTACAGTGTTCTTACACTTAAAATAGCTACATCGCTTGTCTTCTGATCACTACGAGATGCTTCACGGTGTTCAGAGATGTGGTATTGTGATCGGTTCCGGTATGTGGTGTAAACCTCTGTACTCCCCTGTTAAATACGTTGCGATGTGTCATATAAACAACAGGTGTAGACTAAAAGAGAAATACTTCACAACAATGTAGAGACAAAGAAAATAGAGAAATAACAGAAAAGTGATAACCCAGATAATGAAAATAAACACACTCTGATCTACTCATACCCTGTTTAATATTAAACCCAGATCCTCCTCTGATCTACTCATACCCTGTTTAATATTAAACCCAGATCCTCCTCTGATCTACTCATACCCTGTTTAATATTAAACCCAGATCCTCCTCTGATCTACTCATCCCAGATCCTCTCTGATCTACTCATACCCTGTTTAATATTAAACCCAGATCCTCCTCTGATCTACTCATACCCTGTTTAATATTAAACCCAGATCCTCCTCTGATCTACTCATACCCTGTTTAATATTAAACCCAGATCCTCTGATCTACTCATACCCTGTTTAATATTAAACCCAGATCCTCCTCTGATCTACTCATCCTCCCTCTGATCTACTCATACCCTGTTTAATATTAAACCCAGATCCTCCTCTGATCTACTCATACCCTGTTTAATATTAAACCCAGATCCTCCTCTGATCTACTCATACCCTGTTTAATATTAAACCTCCTCCTCTGATCTACTCATACCCTGTTTAATATTAAACCCAGATCCTCCTCTGATCTACTCATACCCTGTTTAATATTAAACCCAGATCCTCCTCTGATCTACTCATACCCGTTTAATATTAAACCCAGATCCTCCTCTGATCTACTCATACCCTGTTTAATATTAAACCCAGATCCTCCTCTGATCTACTCATACCCTGTTTAATATTAAACCCAGATCCTCCTGATCTGATCTACTCATACCCTGTTTAATATTAAACAAAGATCCTCCTCTGATCTACTCATACCCTGTTTAATATTAAACCCAGATCCTCCTCTGATCTACTCATACCCTGTTTAATATTAAACCCAGATCCTCCTCTGATCTACTCATACCCTGTTTAATATTAAACCCAGATCCTCATCTGATCTACTCATACCCTGTTTAATATTAGACCCAGATCCTCCTCTGATCTACTCATATCCTGTTTAATATTAAACCCAGATCCTCGTCTGATCTACTCATACCCTGTTTAATATTAAACCCAGATCCTCCTCTGATCTACTCATACCCTGTTTAATATTAAACCCAGATCCTCCTCTGATCTACTCTGTCTGTTTAATATTAAACCCAGATCCTCATCTGATCTACGCTGTCTGTTTAATATTAAACCCAGATCCTCCTCTGATCTATTCATACCCTGTTTAATATTAAACCCAGATCCTCCTCTGATCTACTCATACCCTGTTTAATATTAAACCCAGATCCTCCTCTGATCTACTCAATATTAAACCCTCTCTGATCTTAATATTAAACCCAGATCCTCCTCTGATCTACTCATACCCTGTTTAATATTAAACCCAGATCCTCCTCTGATCTACTCATACCCTGTTTAATATTAAACCCCTCCTCTGATCTACTCATACCCTGTTTAATATTAAACCCAGATCCTCCTCTGATCTACTCATACCCTGTTTAAAATTAAACCCAGATCCTCTTCTGATCTTGTCATACCATGTTTAATATTAAACCCAGATCCTCCTCTGATCTACTCATACCCTGTTTAATATTAAACCCAGATCCTCCTCTGATCTACTCATACCCTGTTTAATATTAAACCCAGATCCTCCTCTGATCTACTCATACCCTGTTTAATATTAAACCCAGATCCTCATCTGATCTACTCATACCCTGTTTAATATTAAACCCAGATCCTCCTCTGATCTACTCATACCCTGTTTAATATTAAACCCAGATCCTCCTCTGATCTACTCATACCCTGTTTAATATTAAACCCAGATCTTCCTCTGATCTACTCATACCCTGTCTGTTTAATATTAAAACCAGATCCTCATCTGATCTACTCATACCCTGTTTAATATTAGACCCAGATCCTCCTCTGATCTACTCATACCCTGTTTAATATTAAACCCAGATCCTCCTCTGATCTACTCATACCCTGTTTAATATTAAACCCAAATCCTCCTCTGATCTACTCATACCCTGTTTAATATTAAACCCAGATCCTCATCTGATCTACGCTGTCTGTTTAATATTAAACCCAGATCCTCCTCTGATCCTCATACCCTGTTTAATATTAAACCCAGATCCTCCTCTGATCTACTCTGTCTGTTTAACATTAAACCCAGATCCTCCTCTGATCTACTCATACCCTGTTTAATATTAAACCCAGATCCTCCTCTGATCTACTCATACCCTGTTTAATATTAAACCCAGATCCTCCTCTGATCTACTCCCTGTTTAATATTAAACCCAGATCCTCCTCTGATCTACTCATACCCTGTTTAATATTAAACCCAGATCCTCCTCTGATCTACCCCTGTTTAATATTAAACCCAGATCCTCCTCTGATCTACTCATACCCTGTTTAATATTAAACCCAGATCCTCCTCTGATCTACTCTGTCTGTTTAATATTAAACCCAGATCCTCATCTGATCTACGCTGTCTGTTTAATATTAAACCCAGATCCTCCTCTGATCTACTCATACCCTGTTTAATATTAAACCCAGATCCTCCTCTGATCTACTCATACCCTGTTTAATATTAAACCCAGATCCTCCTCTGATCTACTCATACCCTGTTTAATATTAAACCCAGATCCTCCTCTGATCTACTCATACCATGTTTAATATTAAACCCAGATCCTCCTCTGATCTACTCATACCCTGTTTAACATTAAACCCAGATCCTCCTCTGATCTACTCATACACTGTCTGTTTAATATTAAAACCAGATCCTCATCTGATCTACTCATACACTGTCTGTTTAATATTAAACCCAGATCCTCCTCTGATCTACTCATACCCTGTTTAATATTAAACCCAGATCCTCCTCTGATCTACTCATACCCTGTTTAAATTAAACCCAGATCCTCCTCTGAGATACTCATACCCTGTTTAATATTAAACCCAGATCCTCCTCTGATCTACTCATACCCTGTTTAATATTAAACCCAAATCCTCCTCTGATCTACTCATACCCTGTTTAATATTAAACCCAGATCCTCCTCTGATCTACGCTGTCTGTTTAATATTAAACCCAGATCCTCCTCTGATCTACTCATACCCTGTTTAATATTAAACCCAGATCCTCCTCTGATCTACTCATATCCTGTTTAATATTAAACCCAGATCCTCGTCTGATCTACTCATACCCTGTTTAATATTAAACCCAGATCCTCCTCTGATCCCTGTTTAATATTAAACCCAGATCCTCCTCTGATCTACTCATACCCTGTTTAATATTAAACCCAGATCCTCCTCTGATCTACTCATACCCTGTTTAATATTAAACCCAGATCCTCCTCTGATCTACTCATACCCTGTTTAATATTAAACCCAGATCCTCCTCTGATCTACTCATACCCTGTTTAAATTAAACCCAGATCCTCCTCTGATATACTCATACCCTGTTTAATATTAAACCCAGATCCTCCTCTGATATATTCATACCCTGTTTAATATTAACCCAGATCCTCCTCTGATCTACTCATACCCTGTTTAATATTAAACCCAGATCCTCCTCTGATCTATTCATACCCTGTTTAACATTAAACCCAGATCCTCCTCTGATCTACTCATACCCTGTTTAATATTAAACCCAGATCCTTGTCTGATCTACTCATACCCTGTTTAATATTACACCCAGATCCTCCTCTGATATACTCATACCCTGTTTAATATTAAACCCAGATCCTCCTCTGATCTACTCATACCCTGTTTAATATTAAACCCAGATCCTCCTCTGATCTACTCATACCCTGTTTAATATTAAACCCAGATCCTCCTCTGATCTACTCATACCCTGTTTAATATTAAACCCAGATCCTCCTCTGATCTACTCATACCCTGTTTAATATTAAACCCAGATCCTCCTCTGATCTACTCATACCCTGTTTAATATTAAACCCAGATCCTCCTCTGATCTACTCATACCCTGTTTAACATTAAACCCAATCCTCCTCTGATCTACTCATACCCTGTTTAATATTAAACCCAGATCCTCCTCTGATCTACTCATACCCTGTTTAATATTAAACCCAGATCCTCCTCTGATCTACTCTAGACTGTCTGTTTTTCCAACAGAGGGCAGTGCAGTTTAGTAGAATCACCTTCACACACTGGATGATACATATTGAACTCAAGTCAACAATAGTCAAAACAATGTTCAATGCCAAAGCATCACAGTAATTGTGCTGTATGTGCTCTGATGTGTTAGCTGTGTGTATGTAATACATTTATCTGATTGTGCCAAACACGCCTGGTGCATGGCTGGTGGAGACCGAGTGGGCCCAGGTCGCAGTTGAAAAATGACAACCTGTTCTCAACTGGCCTTCCTGGTTAAGTAAAGGTGAAAGAAAAAATATTTAAACCAAAAAATGATGTCATTGGACACATGTTCCCTACCTGTGTGGAGCAGGAAGACAGGCAGCCTCTCCTCTCCTTTTCCCCATATGGGCTGAATATAAAGTTGGTTGGTATGTATATATACAGCTACAGCCTGGATGTGATGGGGATGGGGTCGGTTTAGGCAGGCGGAGAGAGAGAGAGAGAGAGAGAGACAGGTGGATGGGTAGATGAAGAATGACCTCTCCTCTAACACTGGTTTGGGAGATTGCTAATGATGCCAGGACAGCGGGCTGGAGCCTCCACTAATCAAAGGTCCTGAGACAATAGAACCTCAAGGGGAGCTATTTAAAAGAGAGAGAGAGAGAGAGAGAGAGAGAAAGAGAGAGAGAGAGCGACAGAGACAGAGAGACAGAGAGAGAGAGAGAGAGAGAGAGAGAGGTGAATTCACATCACCACAGAGAGAGAGGAGCCCTGCTAGACAAGCAGCTCTGAAATCCTCATTCCCTTCCTCCACTTGTTATCTGGATGTCTTCACTGGGTCCTGGCCTTCTATGTGTCTCCTCATTTTGGGAGAGGGGTCGACTGGAAGGAGGGGTTTGGGGGGTTGAGATGCTCTTTGAAACGGGTCTCTGTGATGTAATTGCATTAAACAGTGTATGATTGGTGGGCTCCACATGATCAAGAAGTGAATCAGAGAGACGGAGTAAAGGTCCCTCTCGTAGGGACTAATGACTGATTTTCCTTCTGACCGGGATCCTTCGACATTAAAGTCAGCCGTGCATCATTAAAGGAAGGCCTGTGACAAGACGTCAACCTTAAATTCCCCCTGAATCAATATGAAAAATAATGGTTCTATTTCTCTTTCCTGTAGTGTGTTTTTCTTCTTTCGGGGAAGAGAGGGAGGGGGAGAAAAGATGGGAATCACCGCCGCATGTTTTGCCTCAAATTGAGCAATTTGCTCCCCTACATCATGTCGTTAAACTCAGTGATATTGAGACTGACTTCATAAATCACGCTCGACACAGATAAAGTCCCCTTTTTTGCTCGTAGGCACCAGTAATAGGGAACCTTTAAAGAAGCGTGACTGTCTTGTGCAGAATTCAATACAGTGTTCATTAACCCTCTCAACCTGTCAAATGTGTGTGCACTGCTACTGAGGATTTCATTACTCTGTCCTCTTCTCAGAGACGATGCCTTCATCCCAAATAGCACCCTACTCCCTATGTAGTGCACTACTTTTTTAAAACTTTTTTTTGTTTGTTTTTACCTGAACCTGGTCAAAAGTAGTGTACTATGTAGTATACTACATAGGGAATATAATGCTATTTTTGGATGGATCCTATGTCTGACTCCACCTCCCTTTGTTATTCTACCAGGATTGTATTGTCTTTAGTAAATTAGAAGATAAAGATTCATTATATTGACCCTTGTTATAGCAATAATATCAATTTTTCAATTCAATTCAAGGGCTTTATTAGCATGGGAAACATGTGTAAACATTGCCAAAGCAAGTGAGGTAGATAATATGTGAAGTGAATATATGAAGTGAAATTAACAGTAAACATTACACATACAGAAGTTTCAAAACAATAAAGACATTATAAATGTCATATTATATATATATACAGTGTTTTAACAATGTACAAATGGTTAAAGGACACAAGATAAAGATAAAAATATCTCCTGCTGCTGTTGTCACTGTAAGTGTAGACGTGTAGCGTGGACCGTTCACCTCCGTAACTGTTCTAGATAGATGTGTTTGATGC
>NW_024609631.1:230000-245000 GCF_018296145.1 Oncorhynchus tshawytscha | reverse complement strand
TTGGAGAAGTGGTTTACCCATACATCTCCATTTTGGATAGATAATTCTTCGTGTTGTTGTTTGTTTAGTGTTTTCCAATTTTCCCAGAAGTGGTTAGAGTCTATGGATTCTTCAATTGCATTGAGCTGATTTCTGACATGCTGTTCCTTCTTTTTCCGTAGTGTATTTCTGTATTGTTTTAGTGATTCACCATAGTGAAGGCGTAGACTCAGGTTTTCCGGGTCTCTATGTTTTTGGTTGGACAGGTTTCTCAATTTCTTTCTTAGATTTTTGCATTCTTCATCAAACCATTTGTCATTATTGTTAATTTTCTTCGGTTTTCTATTTGAGATTTTTAGATTTGATAGGGAAGCTGAGAGGTCAAATATACTGTTAAGATTTTCTACTGCCAAGTTTACACCTTCACTATTACAGTGGAACGTTTTACCCAGGAAATTGTCTAAGAGGGATTGAATTTGTTGTTGCCTAATTGTTTTTTGGTAGGTTTCCAAACTGCATTCCTTCCATCTATAGCATTTCTTAATGTTACTCAGTTCCTTTGGCTTTGATGCCTCATGATTGAGTATTGCTCTGTTTAAGTAGACTGTGATTTTGCTGTGGTCTGATAGGGGTGTCAGTGGGCTGACTGTGAACGCTCTGAGAGACTCTGGGTTGAGGTCAGTGATAAAGTAGTCTACAGTACTACTGCCAAGAGATGAGCTATAGGTGTACCTACCATAGGAGTCCCCTCGAAGCCTACCGTTGACTATGTACATACCCAGCGTGCGACAGAGCTGCAGGAGTTGTGACCCGTTTTTGTTGGTTATGTTGTCATAGTTGTGCCTAGGGGGGCATATGGGGGAGGGAATGCTGTCACCTCCAGGCAGGTGTTTCTCTCTGTCTCTCTCTGTCTCTCTCTGTCTCTCTCTCTGTCTCTCTCTCTGTTTGAAAAGGGGAGATGGGAGCATGAATACTGAGCCGGCTGAGAAGGCTTCAGTTCCTTTGAAAAGTGTTTGTGGGTCAAATAAGTGTTTCATCTTCCTGTGCGGCGTGTTCTGATACCCTCTTTGTTTTGTAGTGGAGTGTGGAGGCAAACACAGCAGCCACTTGATGCTTCCACTGTCCTGTGTATATTTAGAAGAGGTTCTGATACCCTCTTTCCTGAACCTCTTGTTTTGTAGTGGAGTGTGGAGGCAAACACAGCAGCCATGTTGACGCGATGCTTCCACTGTCCTGTGTGTATATTTAGAAGAGGTTCTGATACCCTCTTTCCTGAACCTCTTGTTTTGTAGTGGAGTGTGGAGGCAAACACAGCAGCCATGTTGACGCGATGCTTCCACTGTCCTGTGTATATTTAGAAGAGGTTCTGATACCCTCTTTCCTGAACGTCTTGTTTTGTAGTGGAGTGTGGAGGCAAACACAGCAGCCATGTTGACGCGATGCTTCCACTGTCCCGTGTATATTTAGAAGAGGTTCTGATACCCTCTTTCCTGAACCTCTTGTTTTGTAGTGGAGTGTGGAGGCAAACACAGCAGCCATGTTGACGCGATGCTTCCACTGTCCCGTGTATATTTAGAAGAGGTTCTGATACCCTCTTTCCTGAACCTCTTGTTTTGTAGTGGAGTGTGGAGGCAAACACAGCAGCCATGTTGACGCGATGCTTCCACTGTCCCGTGTATATTTAGAAGAGGTTCTGATACCCTCTTTCCTGAACCTCTTGTTTTGTAGTGGAGTGTGGAGGCAAACACAGCAGCCATGTTGACGCGATGCTTCCACTGTCCCGTGTATATTTAGAAGAGGTTCTGATACCCTCTTTCCTGAACCTCTTGTTTTGTAGTGGAGTGGGAGGCAAACACAGCAGCCACGTGATGCTTCCACTGTCCCATGTATATTTAGAAGAGGCCCACATGCTTTCCTTACACCACACTACCTCCAGTAACCTGAATGAATTCTAGTTTCCCTCTGAATAAAATATACCAAGTCATGTCCTGTAATAAATATTATATTTCTGATTATAGATGTCGTTACGTACCCTGACAATTTCAGCAAAATCCACAAGCCATGAATTTCTTTAAAAAAAAATGTTTTTTCCTTCATCTGAGATGTTTCTTTTGTAAGTTAGAGCCGACATACCTCTCCCCCATACAAAGACATGAATTATTAATTGTAAGATACTGACTGCTGACTGTGCTTTTAAAGAGCTTAAGATCCTTTGCTGAGAGATTGAGTCCTTCTCTCTCTCTCTCTCTCTCTCTCTCTCCAATCCCTTAGAAATCTCCCTGAGATTCACATTCTGATCGGTGGGTTCGTCCTGCCTTCCTGCAGTCTGCTAGTCGTTCAGTAGCACCACAGTATTGTCGTTGTGTTGATGGTGTTTACAGTGTTGTGGTGTCTTCTATGTGTTAGTGTACATGTGCCGTTTAATAATTTCACACTTGTTGCAGTCTTCCCAGCGCCCAAAACAAATATATCAAATACGCAAGAAACAAGACAATATTGTGACAGTTCAGCCTGATGATTGGGCCTTGTCTTGGCAATTACAGAAATAATAATAAACCTAACCCCATAAAAATATAACAGAAAACACACAACGTGTGCTAATTACACCACTTGTGCCTTGTGTGTACAGTACATGGCTGTAGGTGTGAGAACATGTGTGGGTGTGTTCTGGAGGCATTTACATCAATCAGAATTCAAATCAAGATTGTTTGGAGAAGGGTAATATTTGGATTTGAGAGAGGAGCAAAGCTGGAACAGAAGTTGGAGCTCAGGGTGTCGGCCCCTCCCCCTTTTTTGGTCTCTACTTGGCTGTGATTGGCAAGACGGCTGGGTGTTCCATCAATCCCCTGGTTTGATTGGCTCATCGTGCTCTGCTAAATGTGTTAGACATTTGAGAAAACACTTCTGTTTATGCAGCGCTGCATATTCACAGTCTCACTTCGCGTACCTTTTTAAAAACGCTCTGTTTTTTGTTTAGTTCCCAGACGTGTTCATTGATTTCACCGTGACCTGATAGAATAGTCAAGTTCTGGATCAGGCTTCACAGTCAGAAGAGAAACAAAACATGTCAAAAGTGGAAATTAGAGGTGGGGTATTTAGAGGTGGGGTATTTAGAGGTGGGGTATTTAGAGGTGGGGTATTTAGAGGTGGGGTATTTAGAGGTGGGGTATTTAGAGAGGGTATTTAGAGGTGGGGTATTTAGAGGTGGGGTATTTAGAGGTGGGGTATTTAGAGGTGGGGTATTTAGAGGTGGGGTATTTAGAGGTGGGGTATTTAGAGGGGTATTTAGGGTGGGGTATTTAGAGGGCGGGTATTTAGAGGTGGGGTATTTAGAGGTGGGGTATTTAGAGTTGGGGTATTTAGAGGTGGGGTATTTAGAGGTGGGGTATTTAGAGGTGGGGCATTTAGAGGTGGGGTATTTAGAGGTGGGGTATTTAGAGGTGGGGGTGGGGTATTTAGAGGTGGGGTATTTAGAGGTGGGTATTTAGAGGTGGGGTATTTAGAGGTGGGGTATTTAGAGGTGGGGTATTTAGAGGTGGGGTATTTAGAGGTGGGGTATTTAGAGGTGGGGTATTTAGAGGTGGGGTATTTAGAGGGGTATTTAGGGTGGGGTATTTAGAGGGCGGGTATTTAGAGGTGGGGTATTTAGAGGTGGGGTATTTAGAGTTGGGGTATTTTGAGGGGGTATATAGAGGTGGGTTATTTAGAGAGGGTATTTAGAGGTGGGGTATTTAGAGGGCGGGTATTTAGAGGTGGGGTATTTAGAGATGGGGTATTTAGAGGTGGGGTATTTAGAGGGGTATTTAGAGGTTGGGTATTTAGAGGTGGGGTATGTAGAGGAGGGGTATGTAGAGGTGGGGTATTTAGAGGTGGGGTATTTAGAGTTGGGGTATATAGAGGTGGGGTAATTAGAGGTGGGGTATTTAGAGATGGGGTATTTAGAGG
Source organism: Oncorhynchus tshawytscha (assembly GCF_018296145.1). Lineage (NCBI taxonomy): Eukaryota > Metazoa > Chordata > Actinopteri > Salmoniformes > Salmonidae > Oncorhynchus > Oncorhynchus tshawytscha. The sequence continues at coordinate 241,076 of NW_024609631.1, read as the reverse complement.
TGGGGTATTTAGAGAGGGTATTTAGAGGTGGGGTATTTAGAGGTGGGATATTTAGAGGTGGGGTATTTAGAGGTGGGGTAATTATAGGTGGGGTATTTAGAGGTGGGGTATTTAGGGGTGGGGTATTTAGAGGTGGAGTATTTAGAGATGGGGTATTTAGAGGTGGGGTATTTAGAAGTAGGGTATTTAGAGGTGGGGTATTTAGAGGGGGTTTTAGGGGTGGGGTATTTAGAGGTGGGGTTTAGAGGTGTGGGGTGGGTTTTGAGGTGGGGTATGTAGAGGTGGGGTATTTAGAGGTGGGGTATTTAGAGATTATTTAGAGGTGGGGTATTTAGAGGTGATGTAGAGGTGGGGTATGTAGAGGTGGGGTATTTAGGTGGGGTATTTAGAGGTGGGGTATTTAGAGGTGGGGTATGATTTAGAGGTGGGGTATTTTGATGTAGAGGTGGGGTATTTAGAGGTGGGGTATTTAGAGATGGTATTTAGAGGTGGGGTGGGGTTTAGAGGTGGGGTATGTAGAGGTGGGGTATTTAGAGGTGGGGTATTTAGAGGTGGGGTATTTAGAGGTGGGGGTATGGGGTATTTAGAGGTGGGGTATTTAGAGGTAGAGGTGGGGTATTTAGTGGGGTATTTAGAGGTGGGGTATTTAGAGGTGGTATTTAGAGGTGGGGTATTTAGAGGTGGGGTATGTTAGAGGTGGGGTATTTAGTGGGGGTATTTTTAGAGGTGGGGTATTTAGAGGTGGGGTATTTAGAGGTGGGGTATTTAGAGGTGGGTGGGGTATTTAGAGGTATTTAGGGTTGGGTATTTAGAGGTGGGGTATTTAGAGGTGGGGTATTTAGAGGTGGGGTATTTAGAGTTGGGGTATTTGGGGTAATTAGAGGTGGGGTATTTAGAGATGGGGTATTTAGAGGTGGGGTATTTAGAGGGGTGGGTGGGGTATTTAGAGGTGGGATATTTAGGGGGGGTATTTAGAGGTGGGGGGGTATTTAGAGGTGGGTATTTAGGGGTTTTTAGAGGTGGGGAGGTATTTAGAGGGGTGAGGTGGAGTATTTAGAGGGGGTATTTAGAGGTGGGGTATTTAGAGGTGGGGTATTAGAGGTGGGGTATTTAGAGGTGGGGTATTTAGAGATGGTGGGGTATTTAGAGGTGGGGTATTTAGAGGTGGGGTATTTAGAGGTGGGGTATTTAGAGGTGGGGTATTTAGAGGTGGGGTATTTAGAGGTGGGGTATGTAGAGGTGGTTATTTAGAGGTGGGGTATTTAGAGGTGGGGTATGTAGAGGTGGGGTATTTAGAGGTGGGGTATTTAGAGATGGTATTTAGAGGTGGGGTATTTAGAGGTGGGGTATTTAGAGGGTGGGGTATTTAGAGGTGGGGTATTAGAGGTGGGGTATTTAGAGGTGGGAGTTGGGGTATTTTGAGGGGGTATTTAGGGGGGTTATTTAGAGGGGTATTTAGAGGTGGGGTATTTAGAGGGGGTAGTTAGAGGTGGGGTATTTAGAGGTGGGGTATTTAGAGAGGGTATTTAGGGTTGGGTATTTAGAGGTGGGGTATGTTATGTAGAGGTGGGGTATTTAGAGGTGGGGTATTTAGAGGTGGGGTATTTAGAGATGGGGTATTTAGAGGGGGGTATTTAGAGAGGGTATTTAGAGGTGGGTATTTAGAGGTGGGGTATTTAGAGGTGGGGTATTTAGGGGGTTTTAGGGGTGGGGTATTTAGAGGTGGGGTATGTTAGAGGTGGGGTATTTAGAGGTGGGGTATTTAGAGGTGGGGTATTTAGAGGTGGGGTATTTAGAGGGGGGGTATTTAGGGGGGGTATGTAGAGGTGGGGTATTTAGAGGTGGGGTATTTAGAGGTGGGGTATAGAGGTGGGGTATGTAGAGGTGGGGTATTTAGAGGTGGGGTATTTAGAGGTGGGGTAATTAGAGGTGGGGTATTTAGAGGGGGGTATTTAGAGGTGGGGTAATTAGAGGTGGGGTATTTAGAGGTGGGGTATTTAGAGATGGGGTATGTTAGAGGTGGGGTATTTAGAGGTGGGGTATTTAGAAGTGGGGTATGTAGAGGTGGGGTATTTAGAGGTGGGGTATTTAGAGGTGGGGTATGTAGAGGTGGGGTATTTAGAGGTGGGGTATTTAGAGGTGGGGTATTTAGAGCTTGGTACAACCATCACTGTGTATCTACAGTAGGATAAGTGCTATGTTAACAAAGTGCCAGATTCACATAGAGGAATGATTGCAATCAGCAACGCAAATCTTATATTTTCACAACACTCAAAATGTTGCAGTTAACCATTGCTTGTATTTTCATGAGGGTCATATTATGTTTAAATGTTTTTGCTTCTCTGAAAAGCATTTATTTTCAGAGTAAACAGCACTTTGAGAAGCTTGACGATATGCAGAGATGCAGAGAAGCAGCCTGTGGGTCAATGCCTGTGGATTGGTGTGGGGGGTTATGAGGTACTGGGTTATGTGGTGTTGGGTTATGAGGTACTGGGTTATGAGGTACTGGGTTATGAGGTGTTGGGTTATGAGGTACTGTGTTATGAGTTACTGGGTTATGAGGTACTGGGTTATAAGGTACTGGGTTATGAGGTACTGGGTTATGAGGTACTGGGGTATAAGGTACTAGGTTATGAGGTACTGGGTTATGTGGTACTGGGTTATGAGCTACTGGGGTATAAGGTACTGGGTTATGAGGTACTGGGTTATGAGGTAATTGGTTATGAGGTAATGGGTTATGAGGTACTGGGTTATGAGGTACTGGGTTATGAGGTACTGGGTTATGAGGTAATGGGTTATGAGGTAATGGGTTCTGTGGTGCAGACCAGGGTTCTGTGGTGCAGACCAGGGTTCTGTGGTGCTGGGTGGCAGCCGCAGACTGCCCTGGACAGGTAACGAGCCCAACCCAAGCCTTCCTGGATGCTTCCTGGTCTGGGACCCAGTGACACCAGCCTCTGCAACCCCAGACAGACGGTAGAGCCTGTGTTCTCTCCACCCCGGGTCGCCCCTGCCTGGCTCAGACAAACATCCATACACGGTGGTGGCAGATTGCGGAAAAGGAAAAGAAGGACTGAAGGACTGGACGCCCAGCAGAGCACTGAGGTGAACGTTGAAATGAACTCTTTGTTTTGGACGTGCTGTTTGATTGGTGAAGGCAAGGTACTGACACATTTCCTTTTAAAAGGTTTTCAGCGTTGTGTTTCTGCCGTTGAATACTAGAATCAACGTGTCTGTCTCTGTGTTGGTGGACAGACCGACAGACACGCCACGCAAACTACTGACGGTCACAGTTAGATACAGTACGCTTGTTTTCAGTATTATCTTACAATAATACTTTAAGACTATAGTTCATGTGTTGTTCTGTTTGTCTTGACACAGGGGTCCATAAATACATCAGAAGCGTTTCAACCGGGTTGGATTAGTTCCGTCGGGGAAGATGTCGACGTGTGTCAGGCGTTAAGATTTAAGAGCCAATATGTGTCCTTTTCTAACACAAAAAGGGGATTTGTCTCTCCTACTTGATCTTCATCTGAACAGATCCAGCTTCATGGGCCCACGTTTGCTGTGTAGAGCCGAACAGGAAATACACTGTTGCTCAGGATTTGACGTTTACCGAGGTGATCTATAATATTCCATTTTCAAAATGTCTTCCCTTACTGAGGAATGTCAAATGACTGTTGACTCAAGACATATAAATGTGTTACTGGGTGAAGATATTCAACAAGCTGAGCTGTACCTGACGTTGTACAGCTAAGCCTTAATGCTTGTTCTCAACAAGTTGATAAACTCCCCCTGACAATCTTGGATTATAGACTCCCCTCCCCCTGACAAATCTTGGATTATAAATGGATGGGATTTATTGTGTAAGGCTCTTTTCATTTTGAGAATGAATTTATGTCAGGGCAAGTCATTATGGTCACTGACTGCTCTTCTCGCACTACACAGAGCAGAATCCATTCAATTTCCAGCATTATTATTTATTATTATTATTATTATTATTATTTATTTTATTTTGTTTTGAACCGTACTGTTTTGCAAACTCGTAACAAAACACCTGAGGTAATTACATGTGTTTTCTCTGGCATGAAACCCCTCACCCTGAAGCTGTAGTCCTAGCGTAAGCATGAGCTCACAATGTGATTTGACCTCTAACAACCTCGTTAAAAAAACACACAACAAAATAACAAATCAAGTGATTTACATATAATTCGTTTTTTTTTGTGTGTATGTGTTTGTTTTGTTTTAGCTAATCACAACCATACATGACCCGTTGGGAATTTTTTTTTTTTAAAGAACAGGGAAATAAATCCCTCTTAGTTTAATACAATTATTATTATTTTTTTAATAGTTTGTTGCCCGGGGGATGGCAACTTTTGGCTTCTAAAAGCTCCTGAGCTCAATGGGCTGATAATCCTGCACCAAAACACAGACAGGTGTACTAATGGGTTGTTTTGGGGGTTTTGAATGGAAATGTCTTTGTATTTCAACATATAGTAATTTCGGGAAAGAACATCCAGTCCTCAATCACATAATATCACTGCTTCTGATTAGGTGAGGCCAAGTGAGCCGAAATAGAATCTTGAAAGGAGGGGTAGGAGGGGAGGTAGAGAGGAGGAGGAGGTGGAGAGGTCGGGGAGAGAGGAGGGGTAGAGGAGTTGGATGAGGTGGAGGGAGAGAGGAGGTGGGAGAGGAGGTGGAGGGAGAGAGTAGGTGGGAGAGGAGGGGGAGAGGAGGTGGAGAGGAGGTGGATGAGATAGAGGGAGAGAGGAGGGAAAGAGGAGAGGTAGAGGAGTTGGATGAGGTGGAGGGAGAGAGGACGTGGGAGAGGAGATGGAGAGGAAGTGGAGAGGTCGAGGGAGAGAGGAGGGGTAGAGGAGTTGGATGAGGTGGAGGGAGAGAGGAGGTGGGAGAGGAGGTGGAGGGAGAGAAGGTGGGAGAGGAGGGGGAGAGGAGGTGGAGAGGAGGTGGATGAGATAGAGGGAGAGAGGAGGGAAAGAGGAGGTGGGAGAGGAGGGAAAGAGGAGAGGTAGAGGAGTTGGATGAGGTGGAGGGAGAGAGGAGGTGGGAGAGGAGATGGAGAGGAAGTGGAGAGGTCAAGGGAGAGAGGAGGGGTAGAGGAGTTGGATGAGGTGGAGGGAGAGAGGAGGTGGGAGAGGAGGTAGGAGAGGAGGTGAGAGGAGGTGGGAAAGAGGGGGGGAGAGGGAGGTGGGAGAGGAGGGGAGAGGAGGTGGAGAGGAGGGAGAGAGGAGGTGGGAGAGGAGGGAGAGGAGGTGGAGGGAGAGAGGTAGGAGAGGAGGTGGAGGGTGGAGGGAGAGAGGAGGGAGAGAGGAGGGAGGGAGGGAGAGAGGGTGAAGGGAGGGAGGTGAGGGGAGAGAGGAGGGAGAGGAGGTGGAGGGAGAGAGGAGGAGGTGAAGGGAGAGAGGAGGGAGGATGAAGAGAGGAGGGGAGAGGAGGGGAGGAAGACAGTGTAGCAGAAGTGTAGCAGAAGTGATTAAACTGCTTAATTCACGTGACCTCTGACCCTCTCCTTGTCATGTGACTATTGATTTTCAATACTTGGATGGATCCATACCGGCCAAATGTTTAATGCAGCAGATTGGAGAGATTTTTCCCTAAATCACCTCTGTCCCTGTACGTAGCGGCTACAGCCCGGCAGGGCCTGGCGAAGAGCACCCGGCTCCCAGCTAATGAGTGAGACGTGCCAGCCTCCTAATGGAGCTGAGTAGTAGACAAACAGCCTAATCACCAGGACTTGAGGAGACCACCCTCCTCATCATCTCCATCCTCTTCCCTCCTGTCCCCATTGTCCACGGACCCCCTTTCTGCTTGGGGTTTTCTGAACGCCACGTGTTAAACAGTTACTGCAGGGTTAAGACAGGTCATTCAAGTGACCACCGAGGCTCTTATCCTCTCTGAATGTGCTTGGGAAGGAATCGACTTGGGGATTCATGGAATGGATTTCCCATTCAGTGGGTTTAATAATGGTATGCATTTTTCAACAACAACACCAAACCAATGAATCCCTGAAAAGTTGTTATTTCCTGGGGTGTCTAATTGTCTGTTTGTTGGAAAGAACAGAAGTAGGAACTTCCAGTGACTTGCAGGTGCTGGGTAATATATACTGGTGACAAAGAGAGGAGATACACACACAAACACACAACAAGACACACACACACAACAAGACAAAAACACAACAAGACAAACACACAACAAAACAAACACACAACAAAACAAACACACAACAAGACAAACACACAACAAGTCCAAAAAAACACAGCCTCAAACACACACCTGTTTAGTACAGCAAACTCTTAGTGAAGTCCTGTTTAGTACAGCCTCTTAGTGAAGTCCTGTTTAACACAGCCTCATAAAACAAACACACAAAGACAGAAAAAACACACAACAAACAAACAAGTCAAACTTTAACACACAAAAAACAAACACACACCATGACAGCCTCTTAGTGAAGTCCTGTTTAAGTACAGCCTCTTAGTGAAGTCCTGTTTCCTTTACAGACAAACTCTTAGTGAAGTCCTGTTTAAAACACAGACACAAACACAGTGAAGTCCTGTTTAAGACAAACACAGCCTCTTAGTGAAGTCCTGTTTAGTACAGCCTCTTAGTGAAGTCCTGTTTAACACAGCCTCTTAGTGAAGTCCTGACAGCAGCTCTTAGTGAAGTCCTGTTTAGTACAGCCTCTTAGTGAAGTCCTGTTTAGTACAGCCTCTTAGTGAAGTCCTGTTTAGTACAGCCTCTTAGTGAAGTCCTGTTTAGTACAGCCTCTTAGTGAAGTCCTGTTTAACAGCCTCTTAGTGAAGTCCTTTTAGTACAGCCTCTTAGTGAAGTCCTGTTTAGTTTCTTAGTGTGAAGTCCTGTTTAGTACAGCCTCTTAGTGAAGTCCTGTTTAGTACAGCCTCTTAGTGAAGTCCTGTTTAGTACAGCCTCTTAGTGAAGTCCTGTTTAACACAGCCTCTTAGTGAAGTCCTGTTTAGTACAGCCTCTTAGTGGAGTCCTGTTTAGTACAGCCTCTTAGTGAAGTCCTGTTTAGTACAGCCTCTTAGTGAAGTCCTGTTTAACACAGCCTCTTAGTGAAGTCCTGTTTAGTACAGCCTCTTAGTGAAGTCCTGTTTAACACAGCCTCTTAGTGAAGTCCTTTAAGGTACAGCCTCTTAGTGAAGTCCTGTTTAGTACAGCCTCTTAGTGAAGTCCTGTTTAGTACAGCCTCTTAGTGAAGTCCTGTTTAACACAGCCTCTTAGTGAAGTCCTTTAAGGTACAGCCTCTTAGTGAAGTCCTGTTTAGTACAGCCTCTTAGTGAAGTCCTGTTTAGTACAGCCTCTTAGTGAAGTCCTTTAAGGTACAGCCTCTTAGTGAAGTCCTGTTTAGTACAGCCTCTTAGTGAAGTCCTGTTTAGTACAGCCTCTTAGTGAAGTCCTGTTTAGTACAGCCTCTTAGTGAAGTCCTGTTTAGTACAGCCTCTTAGTGAAGTCCTGTTTAGTACAGCCTCTTAGTGAAGTCCTGTTTAGTACAGCCTCTTAGTGAAGTCCTGTTTAGTACAGCCTCTTAGTGAAGTCCTGTTTAGTACAGCCTCTTAGTGAAGTCCTGTTTAGTACAGCCTCTTAGTGAAGTCCTGTTTAGTACAGCCTCTTAGTGAAGTCCTGTTTAGTACAGCCTCTTAGTGAAGTCCTGTTTAGTACAGCCTCTTAGTGAAGTCCTGTTTAATACGACGATCGTTACAAAGTGTAATATGATGATGCAATGATTTGATCGCAAGCCAGAGTCATGTATGTCTCTGTAGAAAGGTGTGTGTGTGTGTGTGTGTGTGTGTGTGTGTGTGTGTGTGTGTGTGTGTGTGTGTGTGTGTGTGTGTATGCAGTGTGTGTGTGTGTGTGTGTGTGTGTGTGTGTGTGTGTGTATGAGTGTGTGTGTATGTGTGTGTGTGTGTGTGTGCGCGCACTAGTATGTACGTGTCTGTCTGTGTGAACTCAACTGGTGTCCTACAACAAGCCGTGCTCTAAATTCCTTTAAAGTACTATTCCTGAGGCTTTTGAACTGAGCCGTGAACCCTAAACAGAACGACAAGCTGAAACGACAGCGTCACTAAAACAAGCTGAAACGACAGCGTCACTAAAACAAGCTGAAACGACAGCGTCACTAAAACAAGCTGAAACGACAGCGTCACTAAAACAAGCTGAAACGACAGCGTCACTAAAACAAGCTGAAACGACAGCGTCACTAAAACAAGCTGAAACGACAGCGTCACTAAAACAAGCTGAAACGACAGCGTCACTAAAACAAGCTGAAACGACAGCGTCACTAAAACAAGCTGAAACGACAGCGTCACTAAAACAAGCTGAAACGACAGCGTCACTAAAACAAGCTGAAACGACAGCGTCACTAAAACAAGCTGAAACGACAGCGTCACTAAAACAAGCTGAAACGACAGCGTCACTAAAACAAGCTGAAACGACAGCGTCACTAAAACAAGCTGAAACGACAGCGTCACTAAAACAAGCTGTATGAAATTGGACCAACAACGTTAGCTAATAGCATCATTAGGCTCCTCTTGTGGCTCCTCTTGTGGCTCCTCTTGTGGCTCCTCTTGTGGCTCCTCTTGTGGCTCCTCTTGTCCTCTTGTGGCTCCTCTTGTGGCTCCTCTTGTGGCTCCTCTTGTGGCTCCTCTTGTGGCTCCTCTTGTGGCTCCTCTTGTGGCTCTGTGATGGCTTGGACACTGTGTTCTGTGTCTGCACTTATACGTCGACTAGCAGATTGCCTGAACAGGCGGACAGTTACCAGCTAGCTCAGCAGTGGCGGGTTGAAATCCACCATCTCTTCCTGTGGATTTACAGCTGACGCTTCTGCTACTTTGATTAGTTCTATAGCACACAGATGTTGCTTAAATGTAGCCGCTAATGACTCTCGCAATAGAGCTTTAAGATTCCTGCCCATATTCACAGGCACATACATTTCTCGAGTGGCACAATTAAAGTGGAAATATTGGAAGGGTGTGTGTGAAGGAACCTTGGCAGGCTGAAGGAACCTTGGAAAGCTGTCCCTCTATTGGTCAGGATCTAATTCAACTGTGACAGCCTGTTGGACTCCTAGCCCAATCTGTGGTTTGTCATAAATTTAGCCCGCCGAGTAAATGTGTTGTACTTCGTCGAGGTGGTGACTGCATACTATATAATATCTTCGATGTGGCCAAAAAAAGAGGTTTGAATACATCATTTTTTTGGATGATATTTCCTGGTACGCCGTATATGAATTTAGGCCAAAGTAAAGGAGTGTGTTATGTTCTGTAAATGTTTGGGAGCATTCTCTCTTGGTATGATGGATGGCTAGAAGCTTCCAGTCTGAAAAAGCTGTTGGGTATGACCATATGTGTGATACGTTATCACACAGAGTCGAGGGAAATGCATCCTGTTGCAACCAGACCATGTCAGTTTAATGCAGTCCTTTTGTCAACAACAACAACAGCAGAGATTCACAGTGAAGGTTTTTTTGAGGGGGTGTGGCTTTCCCTCTGTTCTTCTGGTCATTTAGTGTGGAGTCAGATCTGCGTCCTGAATGGCACGCAATTCACTATTTAGTGCACTATGTTTCACCTGGGCCCATAGGTCTCTGGTCAAATGTAGTGTACACTACCTTAAACTAAGACCCATAGGGCTCTGGTCAAATGTAGTGTACACTACCTTTAACTAAGACCCATAGGACTCTGGTCAAATGTAGTGTACACTACCTTTAACTAAGACCCATAGAGCTCTGGTCAAAAGCAGTGCACTATGTAGGGAATAGAGTGCCATTTTGGGAGGTCGCCTCTGTTGTTATGTTGTGGGGCCACTTCTCTTTCACTATGGCTCTGACCTCAACCTGACCCACTGACCTCTACACAGAAGGTTACGGGTAGCTTCTCTTTCCCTATGGCTCTGACCTCAACCTGACCCACTGACCCCTACACAGAAGGTTACGGGTAGCTTCTCTTTCCCTATGGCTCTGACCTCAACCTGACCCACTGACCCCTACACAGAAGGTTACGGGTAGCTTCTCTTTCCCTATGGCTCTGACCTCAACCTGACCCACTGACCCCTACACAGAAGGTTACGGGTAGCTTCTCTTTCACTATGGCTCTGACCTCAACCTGACCCACTGACCCCTACACAGAAGGTTACGGGTAGCTTCTTTCTTGGCTCACTCTCTCAAACTCACTGACCCCTACACAGAAGGTTACCAGCTTCCAGGCTCTGACCCTGAAGGTTACCGGTAGCTTCTCTTTCCCTATGGCTCTGACCTCTGACAATACTGACCCTACACAGATGGTTACAGGTAGCTTCTCTTTCCCTATGGCTCTGACCTCAACCTGACCCACTGACCCCTACACAGAAGGTTACAGATCTTCTTTCCCTATGGCTCTGACCCCTCAGATGTGGTCAGATCTTTTCAATACTACTGACCCCTACACAGAAGGTTACCGGTAGCTGTCTCTTTCACTCCGATTCCCTGTGGAGAATACAGTGGGGTTTTTTTCATCCTAGCCATTGCTGGAGTTACTGGCCAGTCCAGATGTGATCAGATCTTCAATACTACTAGCCAGTCCAGATGTGATCAGATCTTCAATACTACTGGCCAGTCCAGATGTGATCAGATCTTCAATACTACTAGCCAGTCCAGATGTGATCAGATCTTCAATACTACTGGCCAGTCCAGATGTGATCAGATCTTCAATACTACTAGCCAGTCCAGATGTGATCAGATCTTCAATACTACTGGCCAGTCCAGATGTGATCAGATCTTCAATACTACTAGCCAGTCCAGATGTGATCAGATCTTCAATCTTCAATAGCCAGTCCAGATGTGATCAGATCTTCAATACTAGATGTGCCAGTCCAGATGTGATCAGATCTTCAATACTACTAGCCAGTCCAGATGTGATCAGATCTTCAATACTACTAGCCAGTCCAGATGTGATCAGATCTTCAATACTACTAGCCAGTCCAGATGTGATCAGATCTTCAATACTACTAGCCAGTCCAGATGTGATCAGATCTTCAATACTACTGGCCAGTCCAGATGTGATCAGA
>NW_024609631.1:220000-225000 GCF_018296145.1 Oncorhynchus tshawytscha | reverse complement strand
CTCTAACAGGGTAAATATACAGGAGGCAAACAAGAGAACCAATGGCTGTTTCTGTCTTGTATTGTTTATATGGAGTTTTAACCATCTACCTAATGCTAAAAAAACAAGCTGTAAATAATACTGTTACTCCCTGCCTATCAGAAATATTTTTTAAAGTTAACTAGGCAAACCAGTTAAGAACAAATTCTTATTTCCAATGACGTCCTACCGGGGAACTTCCTTGTTCAGGGAGCAGAAAAACAGATTTTTATCTTGTCAGCTCTGGGATTCGATCCAGCAACCTTTCAGTTATCGGCGAAAAGCGCTAACCACTCAGCTACCTGCCGCCCCAAAAAAACACAACAGATAGACAAACAAAACAAAAAAAGGGATCAAATTAAGATGCCACATCTGTATCACACTGAGAGTTAGAACATTCTCCAATATCAAACGATTCCTCCTATCCCAACATGCGCTTCACCCAATCACAGCAACATGACTCTTTATAACTGAACCCTATTGGCTGTCTTTAAAGCATCATTTTTGACATTTTTATGTGATCATTAAATATGCATATGTCCTCAATCAATACCAGCTCGTAATCCGAGCCTGCAGCAGGAGTCATGGGTTAGCTCAAGTAAACGCGATGCTGTACTCTCAAATCAAGTCACGGGGTCAAAGTGCAGAGACGTGTGCAATCCAAAGACGAGCGAGGCTAGCAGGGAGCTGCCGCTAACCCCCCCCCCCAGCATCATTAGTGCTACCACAATTATTTCTGCCGTGACGCCCATTTACCACCGAACACCACCGAGGTAGTGGAAGATAATATTGACGTAAACTTTAGTCTCCTGTTGTAGAGAGCGTTGGTTTGAACACCGCTTCTTGTAATCGCTATACATCACAGAAGCCCTCCCTCTCAATATCACGCAGGCATGCAGTAAATCACAGCCGCGCAGGGTTCCCTGAGGAGAGTAGTCACTGGCAGTGCTGCTGCTGCCTTTCGTTGCGTAGATACAAGTATCTATTCTACTCCTCTGAAAATAGATGTTTATCTGTTTGCTTCTTTTAGAGTTAACAATCACATTGCAAAGAAGCCCCCCCCTCCCCCGCAGAAAAATGGCAGTATCTTGATCAATAAATATTCATATAGCCAATAATAAAAACGTGATCGTAACGTTGCATTTTTTATACATACCAAGTCAGAAGTCCTTCATACAGGCCCTACATTACAAGCCCTTCATACAAGCCCTTTACAAGCCCTTCATACAAGCCCTTCATACAAGCCCTTTATACAAGCCCTACATTACAAGCCCTTCATACAAGCCCTTTACAAGCCCTTCATACAAGCCCTTCATACAAGACCTTCATACAAGCCCTTCATACAAGCCCTTCATACAAGCCCTTCATACAAGCCCTTCATACAAGCCCTTCAAGCCCTTCATACAAGCCCTTCAAGCCCTTCATACAAGCCCTTCACATTTTACAAGCCCTTCAAGCCCTACATACATCCCTTTACCCTTTACAAGCCCTTCATTCATACAAGCCCTTCATAAAGCCCTTCATACAAGCCCTTCATACAAGCCTTCATACAAGCCCCCTACAAGCCCTTCATACAAGCCCTACATACAAGCCCTTCATACAAGCCCTACATACAAGCCCCTTCATACAAGCCCTACATACAAGCCCTACATACAAGCCCTTCATACAAGCCCTTCATACAAGCCCTTCATACAAGCCCTTACATACAAGCCCTTACATACAAGCCCTTTACTACATACAAGCCCTTTAAAAAGCCTTACATACAAGCCCTACATACAAGCCCTTTACAAGCCCTTCATACAAGCCCTTTACAAGCCCCACATACAAGCCCTTCATACAAGCCTTACATACAAGCCCTACATACAAGCCCTTTACAAGCCCTACATACAAGCCCTTTACAAGCCCCACATACAAGCCCTTCATACAAGCCCTACATAAAGCACTACATACAAACCCTTTAAAGCCCTCCTTCATACAAGCCCTTTACAAGCCCTTCATACAAGCCCTTCATACAAGCCCTTCATACAAGCCCTACATACAAGCCCTACATACAAGCCCTTCATACAAGCCCTTCATACAAGCCCTTCATACAAGCCCTACATACAAGCCCTTTACAAGCCCTACATACAAGCCCTTTACAAGCCCTACATACAAGCCCTTTACAAGCCCTTCAAACGGTGAAAAACTCTACCATTGACAGCGTTAGTGTGCTAACTTTATGTAAATGAATATTCAGCTGGTTTGTATGGAATTCAATGTTGGAAAAAGGGACATATTCCCTACAGAGGGAAACATGTATTTTCTGTTGTTGTTGTTGCTGACGCTAATGTAATTTTGATGACTCTTGTGTAGTTTTATAAAAGTTGCCTTACTTTGAAGTCACTTTTCCATCAATACCATAAGATCATTGGATTACGTGACACAGGCGATAACATTTCTAATAAAATATTATAGTATAACGTTAATTTGTTACTGTGGCGCTGAACTGAAAGTAGTAAAATTCCAATTGGCTAATGTTCAGACAGTCCTTTGGCAATCTTTGCCCAGGCAACAGTGTGCCTCATGTCTCACTAACTATACTGGTGCAGATTTGATTTCTCTCTCTCTTTAAAGAGTGCTTATCCACCCCCCCCCACACACACACACACATTCCGGGTTCATGGCATAATCTTTGTTTTTACAGTCCCAACTGTCGGTACCCATGGCAATCTCCACGTATGTCTCCTGACTGTCTCCTGACTCCCACTGCCCCAGGATGTCTATCAAATGGCACCCTTATTCCCGATACGGTCCCTGGTTAAACGTAGGGCACTAGAAAGGGATTAGGATGCCATTTGGGACAGTGATACAGCCAGGCAGTAAGAGTACACCGTCTGTTCCCTGAGCCGCCTGGCCTTGGTCAGAGAAACACGGCAGGGCACACCGCCTAATCATGCACACAGTCTCTAACCAGGAAGTTCACAAGCTGCCCCAGTCCCAGTCACACAGTCTCTAACCAGGAAGTTCACAAGCTGCCCCAGTCCCAGTCACACAGTCTCTAACCAGGAAGTTCCCCAGTCCCAGTCACACAGTCTCCAGGAAGTAACCAGGAAGTCTCTAACCAGGAAGTTCTGCCCCAGTCCCAGTCACACAGTCTCTAACCAGGAAGTTCACAAGCTGCCCCAGTCCCAGTCACACAGTCTCTAACCAGGAAGTTCACAAGCTGCCCCAGTCCCAGTCACACAGTCTCTAACCAGGAAGTTCACAAGCTGCCCCAGTCCCAGTCACACAGTCTCTAACCAGGAAGTTCACAAGCTGCCCCAGTCCCAGTCACACAGTCTCTAACCAGGAAGTTCACAAGCTGCCCCAGTCCCAGTCACACAGTCTCTAACCAGGAAGTTCCTGCCCCAGTCCCAGAAGTCCCAACCAGGAAGTTCTGCTGCCCCAGTCCCAGTCACACAGTCTCTAACCAGGAAGTTCACAAGCTGCCCCAGTCCCAGTCACACAGTCTCTAACCAGGAAGTTCAACAGGAAGCTGCCCCAGTCCCAGTCACACAGTCTCTAACCAGGAAGTTCACAAGCTGCCCCAGTCCCAGTCACACAGTCTCTAACCAGGAAGTTCACAAGCTGCCCCAGTCCCAGTCACACAGTCTCTAACCAGGAAGTTCACAAGCTGCCCCAGTCCCAGTCACACAGTTGTGTCTACAGACAGACATCTCTCCAGTTAGATAAAGCCCTGATAGGGTTTCAAACAGGTTCTTAACAACTGTTCATTAGTGCTTCCTACTAACATGTTTTTGGGATCTTTTTGACTCCAGGAATGGTTTGGATTTTAGATTTATTTTTTCAGTCACATCAAGTAGTTGGTGAACTAATAAGTAGATCAATACAAACTGTATTATCTATTAAAGGCCCTGTGGAGTCAAAAAAATGAATCCCTGTGTTTTATATATATATATATACATATATATATGTATAGTATTTCCACACCATTAAGTTGCATTCATTTTTTGAAATTGTGAAAATAATGATAATGCCCTTTTAGTATATGAAAAGATCACCTGAAATTTCAGCCTGTTTTGGGGGGAATGGAATTTTGGCCTTCCATGATGACATCACCATGTTGTAAATGAGTTAATAGACCAATAAGAAAGAGAGTTCCAAACTTCTCTTCCAATAACAGCTAATTGTCACATTTTCTCCTCCCCACTCAGACCACTCCCAGACAATCCTTGCAAAATTACTGCTTGAGAAATTGCTCTTTGCTAAGAAGCTATTTTTATTTATTTTTAGCAATTTTAATTTAAAACAATGGCAATAATGTAATTAATTACTACCCAGGAATGATTTGATGTTGAGATAAAAAAAGATCCATTGAAGCTTTATGAAAATAGCTAATCGGCAAATAATTATCCTCACATATAGAAGTGGTCGTTTGGCCAAATCAGACACTTTTCAAAGCAATGGACGAAAGCCTGAATGACAAGCGACTGAAAATCAATTTCTAATCCGATGCAGATTTGTTGTGGTTTTATTTCTTCTGATAGGTGTTTAGATATTGAATAAAAGCCTTATCGCTCAGAGATACCGGGGGGGTGTATTGTTTAATAGACTATAATAGACAGACCCAGACTCTTCTTTTGTTGCTATGTTTATTCATTGTGCTAATTCAATCGTGAGTCGAAGACTCATGTGGCGACAGACAGCAGGTGTGTGTGTGTGTGTGTGTGTGTGTGTGTGTGTGTGTGTGTGTGCCTAACTGTCTGTCTGTGTTTGAGTGTGTGTGTGTGTGTGTGTGTGTGTGTGTGTGTGTGTGTGTGTGTGTGTGTGTGTGTGTGTGTGTGTGTGTGTGTGTGTGTGTGTGTGTGTGTGTGTGTGTGTGTGTGTGTCTTTGTGTGCCTAACTGTCTGTCTGTGTTTGAGTGTGTGTGTGTGTGTGTGTGTGTGTGTGTGTGTGTGTGTGTGTGTAACTGTCTGTCTGTGTGTGTGTGTGTGTGTGTGTGT
>NW_024609631.1:162500-210000 GCF_018296145.1 Oncorhynchus tshawytscha | reverse complement strand
TGTTCAGATGCTAGGGAGAGTATCCTATAGATGTGTAGTGTTCAGATGCTAGGGAGAGTATCCTATAGATGATTTGTAGTGTTCAGATGCTAGGGAGAGTATCCTATAGATGATTTGTAGTGTTCAGATGCTAGGGAGAGTATCCTATAGATGATTTGTAGTGTTCAGATGCTAGGGAGAGTATCCTATAGATGATTTGTAGTGTTCAGATGCTAGGGAGAGTATCCTATAGATGATTTGTAGTGTTCAGATGCTAGGGAGAGTATCCTATAGATGTGTAGTGTTCAGATGCTAGGGAGAGTATCCTATAGATGTGTAGTGTTCAGATGCTAGGGAGAGTATCCTATAGATGTGTAGTGTTCAGATGCTAGGGAGAGTATCCTATAGATGATTTGTAGTGTTCAGATGCTAGGGAGAGTATCCTATAGATGTGTAGTGTTCAGATGCTAGGGAGAGTATCCTATAGATGTGTAGTGTTCAGATGCTAGGGAGAGTATCCTATAGATGTGTAGTGTTCAGATGCTAGGGAGAGTATCCTACAGATGAGCTGCCAGAAGAAAGCAGATTGATATACTCGGGTCCTTCAACTCACTTTAACAATTAGGCCTTCCTGTTTCTCCAGTGCTTTGGACTTATTTGTGGTGTCATGGTTGGAATGCTTGTAAGTTTGCCAGTTGGACTTGATGACAAGGCATTCCTCATTAATTTCTGCAGACTACATATTAATAAGTGTACACATGTAACAGCATGAACTTTTAATTTCCCACTTCATTAGCTCTCTGCGTTATTAATATTGGATGCACACACTATGACTAAAACCTTTTTTCAAGCACGACACGTCGGCCTCGACACAGAGCAGGAAAAATAAAATCCAGAATCACACTTTCGTTGGAAACTGGTTGACGCTGATGTGTTTTTCTTGCACAATGACTCCCTTTGTATTTTCTGTTGGGTTTCTGCTTTTTCTCAATTAGAAAAGCCATATATATATATATATATATACTGTGTTGCGTCGCGTAATGTTGTCTTGGTGTTAAACTGCACAACTAGTAAAAAAAACACACAGTGGATAAAATGTCTACGCTTTTAACCGAGAGCAGAAAAAAAAACACGATTTAAAAAAAAAATGTAAACCGAGGACAAAACTCCATCTAAATCAGAGGGAAGTTTGACGTGTGTTGCTTTCCAAAGGGCTGGGAACGTGCCGATCTCTAATCCTGGCTACATTTTTAAAAAAAATACCGTGCTGGAGTGCTTGTCGGAGTTACAGGGAGTCTATTCACCAAGGACCAAGGACTGGAAAGGGCTCACTAGGGTCAGTGGAGGAAGGGGGTGATGGGTGGAGGAGGGGGTGATGGGTGGAGGGGGTGGTGATGGGTGGTGATGGGTGGAGGAGGGGGGATGGGTGGAGGGGGGGTGATGGGTGGAGGAGGGGGTGATGGGTGGAGGAGGTGGTGATGGGTGGAGGAGGGGTGATGGGTGGAGGGGTGGTGGATGGGTGGTGATGGGTGGAGGGGGGGGATGGGTGGAGGGGGGGATGGGTGGAGGGGGAGGGGGGTGATGGGTGGAGGGGGTGGAGGGGGGTGATGGGTGGAAGAGGGGGGTGATGGGTGGAGGGGGGTGGAGTGGGGGTGATGGGTGGAGGGGGGTGATGGGTGGAGGAGGGGGGTGATGGGTGGAGTGGGGGGTGATGGGTGGAGGGGGGATGGGTGGAGGAGGGGGTGATGGGTGGGGGGTGATGGGTGGAGGGGGGTGATGGGTGGAGGAGGGGGTGATGGGTGGAGTGGGGGTGATGGGTGGAGTGGGGGGTGATGGGTGGAGGAGGGGGTGATGGGTGGAGTGGGGGGTGATGGGTGGAGTGGGGGGTGATGGGTGGAGGAGGGGGTGATGGGTGGAGTGGGGGGTGATGGGTGGAGGGTGATGGGTGGAGGGGGTGATGGGTGGAGGGGGGGTGATGGGTTGTGAATATTAAAGCATATGAAGTACAATTCGTATTAGATGTGACAGAGGGCTGGATCCTAGGGCTGCAGTGGATAAGGCAGAAGTACGGTAGCTATGGGTACGGTAGCTATACCTTACGTGATTGGTTTGTTTATCATTACAGTACTCAGCTTAGGATACATGTCATGTTGTATATATCAGGCTTTCAGGGTTCGGCTCAATTCTGAATTTCTGAATTGAAGTGAATTCAAACCATGAATTTGAATTGAATTTGAACTGGCCACAAACCCACAGGAAGCATCATTTAAACTGGCCACAAACCCACAGGAAGCATCATTTAAACTGGCCACAAAACCACAGGAAGCATCATTTAAACTGGCCACAAACCCACAGGAAGCATCATTTAAACTGGCCACAAACCCACAGGAAGCATCATTTAAACTGGCCACAAACCCACAGGAAGCATCATTTAAACTGGCCACAAACCCACAGGAAGCATCATTTAAACTGGCCACAAACCCACAGGAAGCATCATTTAAACTGGCCACAAACCCACAGGAAGCACTAGACTACCTGCTCTAACCACTAGACTACCTGGTTCTAACCACTAGGTTACCTGGCTCTAACCACTAGACTACCTGGTTCTAACCACTAGGTTACCTGGTTCTAACCACTAGACTACCTGGTTCTAACCACTAGGCTACCTGGTTCTAACCACTAGACTACCTGGTTCTAACCACTAGGCTACCTGGTTCTAACCACTAGACTACCTGGTTCTAACCACTAGGTTACCTGGTTCTAACCACTAGGTTACCTGGTTCTAACCACTAGGTTACCTGGTTCTAACCACTAGACTACCTGGTTCTAACCACTAGGCTACCTGGTTCTAACCACTAGACTACCTGGTTCTAACCACTAGGTTACCTGGTTCTAACCACTAGGTTACCTGGTTCTAACCACTAGGTTACCTGGTTCTAACCACTAGGTTACCTGGTTCTAACCACTAGACTACCTGGTTCTAACCACTAGGTTACCTGGTTCTAACCACTAGGTTACCTGGTTCTAACCACTAGGCTACCTGGTTCTAACCACTAGGTTACCTGGCTCTAACCACTAGGTTACCTGGCTCTAACCACTAGGTTACCTGGTTCTAACCACTAGGCTACCTGCCACCCCATTAAGGGGCATCCTGAATTATTATAGACAACCCACAACATGTTCTTAATATTTCCAGACCACTGTAATTATTTAAAATAGTTTTAGGAGAATTATTATTATAATTATTTTATTTTGTAAATGTTTCAACCATATGCTACATGGCATTCGTAACCATACATGATGTCAAAATGAACATTCCTTTAGTGATAGAAATACATAATAAATAATAATTACAATTTCATGGAATTTAATTGAATTACATCTACTTCCTTTAATTCAAATTATTTTTCAAATTCTGCTTTCTGTGAGAAAAAAATTGAATTGGAATTAAAGAGCAATTTACAAATTAAATCCGAATTGACCCCAACCCTGTATGTACTGGTATGCTGTACTATGGTATTCTGATGCAAAAAAAATATATGGGGGGAGAGTAACCCCCCAAGAGACTCCTAACTTCCCTTAATCATTAATGGTTTGATAAATAAATACAGAAATAAATAAATGAACACATACATGCAGGCATAATGTACCCATCAATCCATCCATCCGTCCACGCAATCATCATCCATCCTCAAATATATCTTTTATGTCCACTCGTACTCTCGTTTAACCCAGACTGGCGGTGCATGGTTGCCCATGGTTTTGGGTGGAGGTGGGCAGGCAGGCAGGTGAGAGAGATGCCAGCGGGCCAACAGGTCAGAACAGAACAGAAAGATGCCAATGGGCCAACAGGTCAGAACAGAACAGAGAGATGCCAGCGGGCCAACAGGTCAGAACAGAACAGAAAGATGCCAATGGGCCAACAGGTCAGAACAGAACAGAGAGATGCCAGTAGGCCAACAAGTCAGAACAGAACAGAAGGACAGAATGACTATGGAGGGCACTGTAAAAGGAGGGGAGGACGGCTCACCTTGAAGTCCATTGCCATTTGCACTGGTGCAAGAAGGTGGTGGAGAAGCTTGGGGCCTTACAACAGGGGCAAAGGCGCTCTTTTGTTTCACTGCAGAGATGACATTGGCAGGTGAGAATGAGAAAATGCCGTGTGTACTGCTACAGTTTGTAGAGAGGCTGACCGAAGAGGCTGCCATGGTGGGGCTCGACGGCACTACTGCAATAAAGCAAACATAAGCACCACTCAGAGAGGCGTTTCACCATGGCACAGATCATTCAAAAATCAAGATGTTTTAGATTCATTTGATTAAATTAATTGATAAGGCCTTGCCTCTTTTCAAATCAAAACGTATATAGATTTGGAAAGAAATCAGGAGAAATCAAGATGATTGTGATAAAAATAAAAAAAAGATCAGAATTTGGATGGGATTCGACAAATAATTACATTTACGTAACTAAGAAACCAATTTGTAATAATAATAACAACAACAAAAAATTCCAAATCATATTTGGAGTTTGTGGGATTGTGATATGAAATGTTCTGCCTCGGCCACTCTGGATAATAGGTATCTGACAATAGACTCTTGACTTGGGGGAAAATCACTCACGAAAACTTTGTTTCTATAATTTTTGGGCATTTTCTTTTTGGGGGCGTGCACCATGTCATAATTTTTTAAGACTTTTCCATTTATTTTGTTTGTAAAATTTGTAAGTCTGATTGAGGATTTTTTTTTTTAAATGTTAAAGTTGGGTCTTGGGTTTTCAGCCTCCAGAGCCTCCAGAGTCACCCCTCCTTTTATCCAGTAGCACACATTCCAAAATAATACAATAATAAAAACACTAATCAAAACAATAAGGGTTAGGCAAAAATCAAGAAAATCAAAAATCAAGAAAATCAAGAAAATCAAAAGTCAAGAAAATCGAAAATCGAAAATCAAGAAAAATCGAAAATCAAGAAAAATCTAAGCGTCTCAGACTCGTAGACATGGAGGAAGTCGAGGTGGTGTGTCGTTACCTTGATACTTACTGCCGTAGGGGGAGTTGGCAGAGGAGCCGTTGAGGAAGCCTGGTGAACTGGGTACTCCCAGATTGGACATGGGGTTGCCGTAGCCGTTCATGCTGTTGCTAACGGTGTTGTAGTTGGCCTGTTGTGGGGTGCTGCTGGGGACGTAGCCTCGAGGGGACACACTGCTGGTTTGACGGCTGTATCCTACTGTTGAGAGGGGGGAGAAAAGGACTTAGGGAAGGTAGAACCACAACATTAGGCTATTTTATAGATAAATAGTCTACTATATGTCCGAAGTGACGACCTATTCCTTATGTAGTGCCCTGCTTTTGATCAGGGACCATAGGGAGCATAGGGAGCATAGGGAACATAGGGAGCATAGGGACCATAGGGACCATAGGGACCATAGGGAACATAGGGAACATAGGGAACATAGGGAACATAGAGACCATAGGGAACATAGGGACCATAGGGAACATAGGGACCATAGGGACCACAGGGAACATAGGTAACATAGAGACCATAGGGCTCTGGTCAAAAGTAGTGCACTATGTAGGGCAGGGGTGTCAAACTCATTCCATGGAGGGCCTAGTGTCTGCAGGTTTTTAGTTGTTCCTTTCAATTAAGCCCGAGACAACCAGGTGAGGGGAGTTATTTACTGAGACCTAGACAACCAGGTGAGGGGAGTTATTTACTGAGACCTAGACAACCAGGTGAGGGGAGTTATTTACTGAGACCTAGACAACCAGGTGAGGGGAGTTCCTTACTGAGACCTAGACAACCAGGTGAGGGGAGTTCCTTACTGAGACCTAGACAACCAGGTGAGGGGAGTTATTTACTGAGACCTAGACAACCAGGTGAGGGGAGTTATTTACTGAGACCTAGACAACCAGGTGAGGGGAGTTCCTTACTGAGACCTAGACAACCAGGTGAGGGGAGTTCCTTACTGAGACCTAGACAACCAGGTGAGGGGAGTTCCTTACTGAGACCTAGACAACCAGGTGAGGGGAGTTCCTTTACTGAGACCTAGACAACCAGGTGAGGGGAGTTATTTACTGAGACCTAGACAACCAGGTGAGGGGAGTTCCTTACTGAGACCTAGACAACCAGGTGAGGGGAGTTATTTACTGAGACCTAGACAACCAGGTGAGGGGAGTTCCTTACTGAGACCAGACAACCAGGTGAGGGGAGTTCCTTACTACGACCTAGACAACCAGGTGAGGGGAGTTCCCTGAGACACCAGACCCCAGTGGAATGAGTTTTTACTGGACCTGACAACCAGGTGAGGGGAGTGCTATTCAGACAGAACCAGGTGAAGGGAAGCCTGACGACTGGACCACAGGTGTTTTAATGTGACCTAGACTCAGGTGAGGGGAGTCCCATCAGCCCAGGTGAGACTGACCAGGACAGGAGGAGTTCCTGTATTATGCCTTGACAACCAGTAAGTTCCAGAATCAGTGATCTTAATTCAACTCAAGGAAACAATGCCCGAAACCTACCAGTGGAATGAGTTTGACTGGTGAGACAATAGAGGTGACAGAACCTTAAAGGGAAGCCTGACGCTGGACCACAGTGTTTTAATGTGTTGTTAAGACTCTGTGTCCCATCAGCCCGCTGACGGACACCACTCCTGTATTATGTCTTGTGTCCAGTAAGTACACAGATGTGTGCTTCTCCTCATGGAAACACACAGAAACCTACCAGGAAAACCCTAAGACTTAGACAACCAGGTGACAACCTGTAAATACAACCAGATGACAACCTGTAAATACAACCAGGTGACAACCAGTAAATGCAACCAGTAAATACAACCAGTAAATACAACCGGTAAATACAACCGGTAAATGAACCAGTAAATACAACCAGTAAATACAACCAGTAAATACAACCAGTAAATACAACCAGTAAATACAACCAGTAAATACAACCAGGTGACAACCAGTAAATGCAACCAGTAAATGCAACCAGTAAATACAACCAGTAAATACAACCAGTAAATACAACCAGTAAATACAACCAATAAATACAACCAGGTGACAACCTGTGATAACCTGTAAATACAACCAGGTGACAACCAGTAGGTCTGTGTACACTCCTAGCATCTAGCTAGCTATAGGTCTACCAGGAAGACCTGTGTACACTCCTAGCATCTAGCTAGCTATAGGTCTACCAGTGAGACCTGTGTACACTCCTAGCATCTAGCTAGCTATAGGGCTACCAGTGACCTTAGCAGTGGCAACACAGAACAGATGTCAACACTGACCTTAGCTGTGGCAACACAGAACAGATATAAACCCTGATCTTAGCAGTGGCAACACAGAACAGATATAAACCCTGATCTTAGCAGTGGCAACACAGAACAGCTATAAACCCTGACCTTAGGAGTGGCAACACAGAAGATATTTAAACCCTGATCTTAGCAGTGGCAACACAGAAGATATTTAAACCCTGATCTTAGCTGTGGCAACACAGAAGATATTTAAACCCTGATCTTAGCTGTGGCAACACAGAATAGTTATTATTAAGTATTATCATCCCAGGCGGCTGCTAAGTGAATAGTTGTGAGCGTTCGGCGGGTCGGCGGGTCATTCCCAGCCGAGCCAGGCAGGCAAACAGAACAGGGGAGGCAGTGACAGCGTCAAGCCCCCAGGGATCAGTTATAAGATCCAGCAAGAGAAGATAGAGAAGCAGCAAGCAGAGAGTCAGAGCCGGCCAGGTAATATTAAAGGGTAAAGCTAGATTAGTTGTTGTCGGTAGCTTTAATATTAAAGGGTAAAGCTAGATTAGTTGTTGTCGGTAGCTTTAATATTAAAGGGTAAAGCTAGATTAGTTGTTGTCGGTAGCTTTAATATTAAAGGGTAAAGCTAGATTAGTTGTTGTCGGTAGCTTTAATATTAAAGGGTAAAGCTAGATTAGTTGTTGTCGGTAGCTTTAATATTAAAGGGTAAAGCTAGATTAGTTGTTGTCGGTAGCTTTAATATTAAAGGGTAAAGCTAGATTAGTTGTTGTCGGTAGCTTTAATATTAAAGGGTAAAGCTAGATTAGTTGTTGTCGGTAGCTTATCTTCACTCATGGCGTCCCAAATGGCACCCTAGATTAGTTGTTTACCAATGTAGTTCTTTAATATTAAAGTAGTGCGCTAAGCTAGATTTACCAATGTAGTGTCGGTAGCTTATCTTCACTTTACAATGTAGTGCGCTAAATGGCTTTTACCAATGTATGTATATGTAGTGCGCTACTTTACCAATGTAGTGCACTACTTTACCAATGTAGTGCGCTACTTTACCAATGTAGTGCGCTACTTTACCAATGTAGTGCGCTACTTTACCAATGTAGTGCGCTACTTTACCAATGTAGTGCACTACTTTACCAATGTACCAGTGAGACCTGTGTACACTCCTAGCATCTATATAATGCACTACTTTACCAATGTAGTGCACTACTTTCCCTATATAGTGCATGACTTTCCCCTATGTAGTGCACTATGAAGGGCATAGGCAGCCATTTGGGAGGTCCCCATGGCCACATACCCTGGTCATTACCCTGTGATGTTTCTGAGACGTTGACGGCGAGCTGGCTGCCGAACGAGTTGACCCCCATCATGCCGCCGTGCGACGCCGTGTTGCCCAGTGAGGGGATCTGGTTGTGGTTACGCGGGACGCTGTACAGGGCCTCGGCGATGTCGGCCGCTCGCTTCAGGATGATCTCCTGAAAGTAGAGGAGAGGACGCGTCACAAGGGATCCATATATTTGCCTTTAACATTTAAACATTTAGTCTCATTGTGACCTTGTGTATTTGAACACATAAGCAGATATGAAGGTTACAGTAATGGTAGTTGTATTTATTATGGATCCCAGCAGCTACTCTTCCTGGGGTTTATTATGGATCCCAGCAGCTACTCTTCCTGGGGTTTATTATGGATCCCAGCAGCTACTCTTCCTGGGGTTTATTATGGATCCCAGCAGCTACTCTTCCTGGGGTTTATTATGGATCCCCATTAGTTCCTGCCAAGGCAGCAGCTACTCTTCCTGGGGTTTATTATGGATCCCCATTAGTTCCTGCCAAGGCAGCAGCTACTCTTCCTGGGGTTTATTATGGATCCCCATTAGTTCCTCCAAGGCAGCAGCTACTCTTCCTGGGGTTTATTATGGATCCCCATTAGTTCCTGCCAAGGCAGCAGCTACTCTTCCTGGGGTTTATTATGGATCCCCATTAGTTCCTGCCAAGGCAGCAGCTACTCTTCCTGGGGTTTATTATGGATCCCCATTAGTTCCTGCCAAGGCAGCAGCTACTCTTCCTGGGGTTTATTATGGATCCCCATTAGTTCCTGCCAAGGCAGCAGCTACTCTTCCTGGGGTTTATTATGGATCCCCATTAGTTCCTGCCAAGGCAGCAGCTACTCTTCCTGGGGTTTATTATGGATCCCCATTAGTTCCTGCCAAGGCAGCAGCTACTCTTCCTGGGGTTTATTATGGATCCCCATTAGTTCCTGCCAAGGCAGCAGCTACTCTTCCTGGGGTTTATTATGGATCCCCATTAGTTCCTGCCAAGGCAGCAGCTACTCTTCCTGGGGTTTATTATGGATCCCCATTAGTTCCTGCCAAGGCAGCAGCTACTCTTCCTGGGGTTTATTATGGATCCCCATTAGTTCCTGCCAAGGCAGCAGCTACTCTTCCTGGGGTTTATTATGGATCCCCATTAGTTCCTGCCAAGGCAGCAGCTACTCTTCCTGGTGTTTATTATGGATCCCCATTAGTTCCTGCCAAGGCAGCAGCTACTCTTCCTGGGGTTTATTATGGATCCCCATTAGTTCCTGCCAAGGCAGCAGCTACTCTTCCTGGGGTTTATTATGGATCCCCATTAGTTCCTGCCAAGGCAGCAGCTACTCTTCCTGGGGTTTATTATGGATCCCCATTTGTTCCTGCCAAGGCAGCAGCTACTCTTCCTGGGGTTTATTATGGATCCCCATTAGTTCCTGCCAAGGCAGCAGCTACTCTTCCTGGGGTTTATTATGGATCCCCATTAGTTCCTGCCAAGGCAGCAGCTACTCTTCCTGGGGTTTATTATGGATCCCCATTAGTTCCTGCCAAGGCAACAGCTATTCTTCCTGGGGTTTATTATAGATCCCCATTAGTTCCTGCCAAGGCAGCAGCTACTCTTCCTGGGGTTTATTATAGATCCCCATTAGTTCCTGCCAAGGCAGCAGCTACTCTTCCAGGTGTTTATTATTTATCCCCATTAGTTCCTGCCAAGGCAGCAGCTACTCTTCCTGGGGTTATTATGGATCCCCATTAGTTCCTGCCAAGGCAGCAGCTACTCTTCCTGGGGTTTATTATGGATCCCCATTAGTTCCTGCCAAGGCAGCAGCTACTCTTCCTGGTGTTTATTATGGATCCCCATTAGTTCCTGCCAAGGCAGCAGCTACTCTTCCTGGTGTTTATTATGGATCCCCATTAGTTCCTGCCAAGGCAGCAGCTACTCTTCCTGTGGTCCAGCAAAATTAAGGCAGTTTATACAGTTTTTAAAAAAACATTACAATACATTCACAACAGAATTCACAACACATTAAGTGTTTGCCCTCAGGCCCCTATTCTACTACCACATATCTACAACACAAAATCCATGTGTACGTGTGTGTATAGTGTGTGTGTGTGTGTGTGTGTGTGTGTGTGTGTGTGTGTGTGTGTGTGTGTGTGTGTGTGTGTGTGTGTGTGTGTGTGTGTGTGTGTGTGTGTGTGTGCGTGTGTGTGTGTGTGTGCTTCACAGTGCGTGCGCTGTGTGTGTGTTTTGTCTTCACAGTCCCCGCTGTTCCATAAGGTGTTTTTTTGTCTGTTTTTTAAATCTGATTCTACTGCTGCATGAGTTACTTGATGTGGAATAGAGTACCGTGTAGTCATGGCTCTATGTAGTACTGTGGAATAGAGTTCCATGTAGTCATGGCTCTATGTAGTACTGTGGAATAGAGTTCCATGTAGTCATGGCTCTATGTAGTACTGTGGAATAGAGTTCCATGTAGTCATGGCTCTATGTAGTACTGTGGAATAGAGTTCCATGTAGTCATGGCTCTCTGTAGTACTGTGGAATAGAGTTCCATGTAGTCATGGCTCAATGTAGTACTGTGGAATAGAGTACCATGTAGTCATGGCTCTATGTAGTACTGTGGAATAGAGTACCATGTAGTCATGGCTCTATGTAGTACTGTGTGCCTCCCATAGTCTGTTCCGGACTTGGGGACTGTAAAGTGACCTCTGGTGGCATGTCTTGTGGGGTATGCGTGGGTGTCCGAGCTGTGTGCCAGTAGTTTAAACAGACACCTCGGTGCATTCAAACTGCTGTCATTTGTGGATGTTTCAGTATAACTGAGTCATCTGAAACTGCTACAGTACAAGGTCATAATTTAGCTGAAACATTGGAGAGAGAGAGAGAGAGAGAGAGAGAGAGTGAAAAATATAAAAAGTACTACCTAGGTCAATTCGTCTGAATGCATCAGAGCCTGATAAAGCTGTGCTCCATACATTTATTTGGAGGGAATTTGCATTGGTTACAGAAAGCACCTTTTGGCCCTGGTTCAAGGTTATTCTCTCATTTGAATAGGTCTCTCTGTGTGTGTGTGTTTTGACTGATTACCTCCTCTATCTCAGATGTGTGCAGTAGCCAGGAATAAATACGTTGGGAGAAAGAAGGAAAAATAAATATTCAACCTCTCCGAGAGCAATGACACCACAGTACTACATACAGTACAATGGCCTGGAGCTGGCTTTGAAATAGAGAAGGAGAGCGGAGGGTTGCAGGGGGGGGGCTGATTTAATTACCGCAAATGTACACAAAGAGAGAGAGACAGAGAGAGAGAGAGAGAGAGAGAGAGAGAGAGAGAGACAGAGAGAGAGAGAGAGAGAGAGAGAGAGAGAGAGAGAGAGAGAGACTGAGAGGGAGAGAGAGAGAGAGAAATAGAGAGAGAGAGAGAGAGACAGAGAGAGAGAGAGAGACCGAGACCGAGAGAGAGAGAGAGAGAGACTGAGAGAGAGAGAGAGAGACAGAGAGAGACACAGAGTGAGAGAGAGAGAGACAGAGAGAGAGAGAGAGAGACCGAGAGAGAGACAGAGAGAGACCGAGAGTGAGAGAGAGAGACTGAGAGTGAGAGAGAGAGATAGAGACCGAGAGAGAGAGAGAGAGAGAGACAGAGAGAGAGAGAGAGAGAGAGAGAGAGAGAGAGAGAGAGAGAGAGACCGAGAGAGAGAGAGAGAGAGACCGAGAGACAGAGAGAGAGACAGATAGAGACCGAGAGTGAGAGAGAGAGACCGAGAGAGAGAGAGAGAGAGACACAGAGAGAGAGAGAAGTCTGCATGTGATAGACTGTGCAGAGCGCAGGATGCTGTGTTGTGTCTTTACCTGGTTGTTGTGGGGCATCCCATACAGAGCCTCCACAAGGTCAGCTGCTCTCTTCAGCAACACCTCCTACAGGAGAGAACACATGAGACCTGAGTCAGACACACAACACAGGAAGGAAAAGGAGAGACACACCAACGCAGAACGACCAAACAATCTCAGAGTCCATCTTTTTATCCAGGTCTTTTGACCTCAACTGGACTGTCAGGTTAGATAAAGGTTAAATATACTGAAAATAAAAATATAAACGTAACATGCAACAATTTCAAAGACTTTACTGAGTTACGGTTCATACAAGGAAATCAGTCATTTCAATTAAATGGTTCTCAGGATCTCGTCACGTGTATCTTTGGTGTATTCAAATTGCCATCGATAAAATGCTGTTGTGTTTGTTGTCCATAGCTTATGCCTGCCCTCACCATAACCCCACCGCCACCATGCAGCTCTCTGTTCACAACGCTGACATCAGCATACCGCTCGCCCACACACAGCCATACACGTAGTCCGCGGTTGGAGCCGGCTTATGGTAGAGAAATTAACCTCTGAACATGCTAATTGCACGCTCCCTCAAAATTGTAGACTGTGGCATTGTGTGACAAAACTGCACATTTTATTGTCCAAAGCACAAGGTGCACCTGTGTAATGATCATGCTGTTTAATCAGCTTCTTGATATGCCACACCTGTCAGGTGGATGGATCATCTTGACAAAGGAGAAATGCTCACTAACAGGGATGTAAACACATTTAGAGAGAAATTAGCTTTTTCGAACATATCGGGAACATTCCGGGGATATTTTATTACTTATAATTATATTATTACTGCTCCTGAAACACGGGATCAACACTTTACAATGTTGTGTTTACATATTTGTTCAGTGTGGATAAAAAAATAATAAAAAAAAACGTTTTTTGCAAATGCATTGTTTAGGGAAGTTGGCTAGCCTAGTAGGTACTGTATATAACCTACTACTGTACCAGTTCTGATAAGGATTCTAATACCCAACATAAAGGGGTTTTAATCTAACCCATTTTATTAGGCTCAGTTACACATCAGAGGGCTGCCAGACTGTTAAGTACTTCCAATAGACTACAACCTTAATGCTAAATGAGTAAAATAAGTACTTGAGTTTTTTTTTTTAATGCTGCTGGGTATTTAACAAACAAACACACGTTGCCCGATATGAAAGGCGGCCAGGCTCTGCATTTGGCTGCTAATTCCCAGCACTTTAGTGGCATAGAACAATGAGTCATTTTCCATATCTTAATTAAACTGGCAGAGTCCTTAAAGACAACATCTCACCCCTAATTCAAGCCCCACATTTGCAAGAGAGTTCAATGCTCATTCTTCTTTCTTCCCAACAATAAAGTGAATTAGCTTGGGTTAATCTAGTTCTTTCATAATGACATTACGACATTTTTCAATTAACCTCTTTCACTGCCTGTTGTAAAGGACTTCATAAATGACTTCCCATCCAGCCAGCGATGAGTGGCAGTGCCCAGGGACGTGGGATGCACAGGACCCTGTCTTATCCATGTCTGCATGCCTCCACCTCTACTTTATAACAACATGGATTGACCTGCTGCTTTAAGGCCCCCTACCGAAATGAGAATACGTCTTGCCAAGTGTCAACAATACAACACTGAGAAGCTTCCGACAATTCCTCTCGGTTTGAGCTGGTTGTTGTTTTCAAAGCTCCGGGGAAAAAGAAGAACTAAAGCAGTGTTCTTGGGATATTTAGATTATTATTTTTTTGAGTGGAAAGGTGTAGATAGTATTAATTTAATCAAATAGTCCTCTGAATGTCTTATTCAAAATCCCATTCAAAATACCTCTTTTGGCAGGTACCATCGATATACATGAACAATTCTGTCTTGTTCCCCACCGCACAAAGCTTCATCAGATCACAGCAAATAACCACGGCAAACATCACCGTATAAATAACGAGAGGCGGCAGACTGGTAGACTCAATGTACATGTAGACTGCTTGTTTTCAGAAGAACGCTGGTGTTACCACGGAGACCCTGATCGTGGTTGGATTGTAAAATGTAGACTGCTTGTTTTCAGAAGAACGCTGGTGTTACCACGGAGACCCTGATCCTGGTTGGATTGTAAAATGTAGACTGCTTGTTTTCAGAAGAACGCTGGTGTTACCACGGAGACCCTGATCGTGGTTGGATTGTAAAATGTAGACTGCTTGTTTTCAGAAGAACGCTGGTGTTACCACGGAGACCCTGATCGTGGTTGGATTGTAAAATGTAGACTGCTTGTTTTCAGAAGAACGCTGGTGTTACCACGGAGACCCTGATCGTGGTTGGATTGTAAAATGTAGACTGCTTGTTTTCAGAAGAACGCTGGTGTTACCACGGAGACCCTGATCCTGGTTGGATTGGTGTTTCATTCAGAACAACATACACCACGTTGAATCCTTTATTGATCCAGATTAATGACAGGAGACAGGGTTTCTTGTGTATCTCAATACGTTTTATACACCCGGTTGTCTAATCCAGGAAATTGCCGGATGGATGGCTCTTAAAATGAGCATTTACCTCTGAAATTGGTGTCTATGCTTGATGTTGCATGCATCTAGTTTGCATAGAAATAAAGAATTACACTTGTCATGAGGCAGGTACAATCAATGACTGGGCCAGCTGTCTTAATCTACTCTCATCAACACAGGCTGCTCTCAACACAGGCTCTCTCTCTCTGCTCTCTCTCTGTCTCTCTCTCTCTGTCTCTCTCTCTCTGTCTCTCTCTCTCTGTCTCTCTCTCTCTGTCTCTTTTTACATGCCTCCCCATTTTGAGCGACGATTATCACAATTAAAACTGCCCCATTATACACAACCCATTTCTCATTCCGGCGAAACAGGAAATGCTGCCTCTCACCCCTCCACTACTTGTCCATATGGCACTCTGCTGTAGGAGGAAACATCAGGATGGGAAAATAACCTCTCATCTTTAATCTGTCATTTACCGCATAGCGTCTTTAACTAATGAACCTGATTTGCAGGGCTGCGTTTCAGTGCTGATCATATTGCACGGTGAGAAGCCAGAAGAACGTAAACCCAATCAGTCAAGGGTGCTTTGAATGAGTTTGTTGTGTTTGTTTTGTTCCACCGCGGCCCCACTCATGCAAAGAGGCTCATGCTGTGAATATGATTAACAGAGGGAATGGCTGTTCGAGGTGCATTTCAATGTAAATTCAGAAAAGTGTCAAAGACGATAAGTGTAATTGACTCTCCCCCCCCGTTTTTTTTTCACAGGGACGTTTACAGAGTCTGGGTTAAACGGGAACTATTAAAAGCTCAACGTGAACTCAGAGCTTGTTTCATGATAACTGTGATAGTGTTATTATTACAAGTGTTCATTGTTATGCCCACGGACGACAAGCCATTTAAATAGTGGGGAGAGGGAGGGGGTGGTTCTGATTATCCTCACACTCGACTATCTTGAGGAGTACATATCATCTCCGTTAAGGAAGGTAACCAAGGTGATGTGCCTCCAGGTGATTATGTCATTATAAAACTGTAAAGCAATTATTCTGTTAGTTCTTGCCTCTGGTTATGAATACATTTGAGCAGGTGCAGTAGATGTAGCAACCAGACAAAAAGAAGATGAATTTTAAATGCATATGTGTAATGGCTTGACATGGACGCATTTCCAATAAAATAATACAATATCTCGTGTATGGAGATTGAAAAGGAATTTAAATGGATTTGGATTTGTGTTTGCCAAGTGAAACGAAAACGAAAACAACCAAGGGGGATAGGTGCTGGTGATGCCTTTAATTCTGCTAGCGGAAAATAAGCTAGGTTACCACGAGATGATTTTGAAGCCAGGTTACCACTAGATGATTTTGAAGCTAGGTTACCACTAGATGATTATGAAGCTAGGTTACCACTAGATGATTTTGAAGCTAGGTTACCACTAGATGATTTTGAAGCTAGGTTACCACTAGATAATTTTGAAGCTAGGTTACCACTAGATAATTTTGAAGCCAGGTTTTGAAGCTAGGTTACCACTAGAATTTTTGAAGCTAGGTTACCACTGATGATTTTGAAGCTAGGTTACCAGTAGCCAGGTTACCACTAGATGATTTTGAAGCTAGGTTACCACTAGATGATTTTGAAGCTAGGTTACCACTAGATAATTTTGAAGCTAGGTTACCACTAGATGATTTTGAAGCTAGGTTACCACTAGATGATTTTGAAGCTAGGTTACCACTAGATGATTTTGAAGCTAGGTTACCACTAGATCATTTTGAAGCTAGGTTACCACTAGATGATTTTGACAAAAGAGTTTGTGGATGTATCAGGCCGTAATAGTATCGTCACATCCTCTGTTTTGTCTCAACCAGGACAGATTACACCATTTTCAAACGAGTGAGTGAGTTCCAAAATAGAGAGTGAGGATTCAACAGTTCCCCCCCCCCTCTTTTTGCAATCTTCTTCCGTATCACATGACAGCTCCTAGTTATTGCCTTTACCTCCTCTCGGGATGGTTATGTATCCATGTGGATGTGTGTGCTCCTCTCTCCTTGGATCAGTGTTTAATGTTATTCAAACTAGGGAGGTGAACTCCCATTCAGGCTCTCTGTACAGGATGTATAGTATGAAGCAGCAACGTGGTCAGTGATTGGTCAAGGCCAATACCAAGCTCACCATAACGGTTTTCTGTCACATCACAATCACTCATCAAACTATGTGTATTAATGATCTCTATGGGGGAGGGGGGGAAATCAATGATGTGGTAATATTATTAACTGTGGGGTGAAGCTAATAGAGGTAGATGGTAGCTAGTCTGACGCTTTGCCTCAATGTTAATATACACTTTAGATTCAAACACCCTCTACCCTGCCCCATTATTTCATCACCTAGCACTCTCTCCTCTCTCGCTCCTTTCTCTCCCTCTCTCATTTCTCTCTCTCTCTCTCTCTCTCCCTCTCTCTCTCTCTCTCTCTCCTCTCTCCCTCCTTTCTCTCTCTCTCGCTCTCTCTCATTTTCTCTCTCTCTCTCCTTTCTCTCTCTCTCCTCTCCTCTCTCATTTCTCCTCTCCTCTCTCTACTCTCTCCTCTCTCCCCTCTCTCTCTCGTCTCTCTCTCCTCTCTCCCCTCTCTCTCTCCTCTCTCTCCTCTTTCCCTCTTTTCTCTCTCCCTTTCCCTCACCTCTCTCCCTTCATTCTCTCTCCCTTTCTCTCTCCTCTCTCTTCTTTCTTTTTCCTTTTTCTCTCTCTCCTCTTTCTCTCTCCCTTCTCTCTCCCTTCATTCTCCACTTTCTGCAACATCTAATGCTGATGTTCTTTCATTCCATTACTCTTCTCATTCAGAATATATAGAAGGGTCAATTGCTGCTTTTACGCGGCGAGGAGCGTTGCTCTGACCGGGGGCCGCAGAGCGCTGAGACGGCTGGCTTAACCATGATGAATCACCCGACGCTTTCATTTACATGCTGCAGAACCCCACATCGAGGTCCATTAGAAGGGCAAATCAAATATTTATGTTTGTTTTATTGAAACTGCTAGATTCCATCTCTGTTTCTGCCATCGTCTCATGAAAGGGGGGGGTCCTGAGTGGTGCGTGAGTAAGGCTATCTAAATTCCCTCTCACCTGTACACTAAGAGGCCGACAACGTTATTTGCGAAAGTGGACTTCCTGGATTGTTTGTGTTGTTGATTTTATTTTGGGGTGGGGGGTGTGGGGGGTGGGGGGGGTGCTAGGACTACATCTCATATGTGGTATAAACACATCCAAACGGAGAGACAGGGTGCTCTGAGAGGGACAGAGGTGTGTACGGAGCACCGTTGCCCAGGCAACGTTTTTATTGGTAACGAGAGATAGTTTAAAGTGATTACTGAAATAAGAAAATTCTGCGTAGATATTTCTCTTCTCCGCTGAGACAAAATACTCTGGTGGAATTAAAACTCCGTGTCGTTGTGTGTCACACTGCTTTGCTTTATCGTGGGCCAAGTCATAGTTGTAAATGAGAACTGGTTCTCGACTAGCCTACCTGGTTAAATAAAGGTGTTCTCAACTAGCCTACCTGGTTAAATAAAGGTGTTCTCAACTAGCCTATCTGGTTAAATACAGGTGTTCTCAACTAGCCTACCTGGTTAAATAAAGGTGTTCTCAACTAGTCTACCTGGTTAAATAAAGGTGTTCTCAACTAGCCTACCTGGTTAAATAAAGGTGTTCTCAACTAGCCTACCTGGTTAAATAAAGGTGAAATTAATAAAGGGCTATAATGTTCACTCTCAGAGTGTCAGTGGATATCTGAACTGAGAGAGTAACATCCCACAGTGTTAGAAACTGGAAATCTGAACTGAGAGAGTAACATCCCACAGAGTTAGAAACTGGATATCTGAACTGAGAGAGTAACATCCCACAGTTTTAGAAACTGGATATCTGAACTGAGAGAGTAAAACCCCACAGTTTTAGAAACTGGATACCTGAACTGAGAGAGTAAAACCCCACAGTTTTAGAAACTGGATACCTGAACTGAGAGAGTAAAACCCCACAGTTTTAGAAACTGGATAGTGGCAGTTGGTGATACGGTTGAGCTAGCCTGCTAATAGATATCAGCATAATATCCGTTATTAGTCTCAGCGGTGGTCAGTTCTATCTGAACCACTCAGGACCTACAGGGACACGATCATCTCTATTAGTCTCAGCGGTGGTCAGTTCTATCTGAACCACTCAGGACCTACAGGGACCATCTCTGAACAGGTTATTAAGAAGGGTCCGTGGCTCTGCACGCCTCAAATGGGAAAGTAGCATGCTTTTCTATTAGCCCGGTAACAAGTCAAGATAGACCGTTTTAAAAAGAAAAAGGGAAAAATATATTTCATCAAAGAATCTGAGCAATGATAAGCATAGCATGGGCCTTTCCTTTTATACACATCAAAACAAGAGGCCTGTGATACATGTTAACCACCGGGGGAACCTGCGGGCGGCCGGCCCACCGGGCGGCTAACCGCTTCTTTGTTGTGATTCAAAATGGAAGAAAAATAAATTAAAAAGCATCAGAGAGAGAGGGAGAGAGAGGGAGAGGCAGAGAGGAGAGAGAGCAGAGGGAGAGATAGAGAGAGAGAGAGAGAGAGGAGAGAGAGAGAGAGAGGAGAGAGAGAGAGAGAGAGAGAGAGAGAGAGAGAGAGAGAGAGAGAGAGAGAGAGAGGAGAGAGAGAGAGAGAGAGAGAGAGAGAGAGAGAGAGAGAGAGAGAGAGAGAGAGAGAGAGAGAGAGAGAGAGAGAGAGAGACAGATAGAGAGAGAGAGGAGAGAGAGAGAGAGAGAGAGAGAGAGAGAGAGAGAGAGAGACCCTGCCGTCAGTGGGACGTTAAACGTGTGGACTTCATTTATTAACCTGCTAAGACAACGACTTATAACGGGAAAGCTTTGTAAACAAAAGATTAAACTGGGATCTAGCTTTGGAAAATGAAAGGAAAACAAGAGCGGGAATAATCAGAGATCAGACAAGGGCCCTGCTTAGATTACAATCACCATGGTTACTGGACTGGAAAACTGTTTAATTGAACTATTTCGCCCAACGCAGGAAGTTTGTGCACCTCTCTCTCGGAATCCAAACAAATTTACCACATTGGACAATACACACTGACTGGTGTGTGTGTGTGTGTGTGTGTGTGGGGCGGGGGGGGGGGCTTGGATAGTGTGTGTGTGTGTGTCTTGTTATCCCCCTTTCGCAGCATTGTCTCTGAGTGATTGAATAATGATGACTTGCCAAAAGAGATTGCCTGCTCTAACTCATCTGGGCACTGAATTGGAACACAGTGTTGAATTTCTATAATAAACAGACAAACGGTTAGTTTTTGTGGTTGTCTCTCTCTCTCTCTCTCTCTCTCTCTCTCTCTCTCTCTCTCTCTCTCTCTCTCTCTCTCTCTCTCTCTCTCTCTCTCCCTCCCTCCCTCAGACCCAGATGTACTGACCTTCGGTAACCTCTCTCTCTCTCTGTCTCTCTCTCTCTCTCTCTCTCACTCTCCTCTCCCTCCCTCCCTCCCTCCCTCCCTCCCTCCCTCCCTCCCTCCCTCAGACCCAGATGTACTGACCTTCGGTAACCTCTCTCTCTCTCCCTCTCTCTCTCTCTCTCTGACCAGAAGTACTGACCTTCGGTAACCTCTCTCTCTCTCTGTCTCTCTCTCTCTCTCTCTCTCTCTCACTCTCACTCTCACTCACTCACTCTCTCTCTCTCTCTCTCCACTCCCTCCCTCCCTCCCTCCCTCCCTCCCTCCCTCCCTGAGACCCAGATGTACTGACCTTCGGTAACCCCTCCCTCCCTCCCTCCCTCCCTCAGACCCAGATGTACTGACTGACCTTCTCTAACCTCCCCCTCCCTCCCTCCCTCCCTCCCTCAGACCCAGATGTACTGACCTTCGGTAACCTCTCCCCCCCCCTCAGACCCAGATGTACTGACCTTCGGTAACCTCTCCCCCTCCCTCAGACCCAGATGTACTGACCTTCGGTAACCTCTCTGGATCTCCTGGATGTCTGGGGATGACCTTCTGTAGCCTCTGGAAGCCGTAGTCGATGGTTGGCTC
Organism: Oncorhynchus tshawytscha; assembly: GCF_018296145.1. Lineage (NCBI taxonomy): Eukaryota > Metazoa > Chordata > Actinopteri > Salmoniformes > Salmonidae > Oncorhynchus > Oncorhynchus tshawytscha. The sequence continues at coordinate 189,074 of NW_024609631.1, read as the reverse complement.
GTTCAAAGCTACAGAGAAGAGGACCCAAAAAGACAGAGAGTGAGTATATAATGTGTCAAACAACACACGTTAGTTTTAGTAAGGAAAGATTTGTTCAAATAGCAGTGTCAACATATGGATTTTCAATGAATGAATGAATGTCCACATTTCTCAAGATGTTGATTTGAAAAATACATTGTTTAGAGGTATATGGTATAGGTATATGTACATTTTGATTCCAGGAAACGAAGCCAACCCCAGACAACCACACACAGAAACCGAAACAGCAGTAGAGTGTGAATTTCAAATCAATATTATTCACCTCAAGATACTCAGAACGATACAGGCAGATAAAATGATCAAATCATTTGTTACGTGTTAGTCAACACAATATGAATGAAGCTGTACTGGAGCACAGTGGTAGAGAGGGAAACACACAGCAATCACTCCTGTCACCAGCCCGACGTCTGCATCGTGGACCACTTTCTACACACACAGATTTACAGCCATGATGACATATGAATGGTTATTGCAAAGTCTACGATTTATCCCCGGGTCCTTATTTTCCTCCCCCCCCCCCCCCCCCCCCTGACCCCCATCCAGCATATTGCCTGAGTGCAAACGAGGCAAGAGTACTTCGCCTTACAATGATTTAATAATCTGTGAATGTCCGACTACAAACTGATGTGGGCCACTATCATTCTACCAGGCTTTAATAATCTGTGAATGTCCGACTACAAACCGATGTGGGCCACTATCATTCTACCAGGCTTTAATAATCTGTGAATGTCCGACTACAAATTGATGAGGGCCACTATCATTCTACCAGGCTTGTAATAATCTACCAGGCTTTAATAATCTGAATGTCCGACTACAAACTGATGTGGGCCACTATCATTCTACCAGGCTTTAATAATCTGTGAATGGCCGACTACAAACTGATGTGGGCCACTATCATTCTACCAGGCTTTAATAATCTGTGAATGTCCGACTACAAACTGATGTGGGCCACTATCATTCTACCAGGCTTTAATAATCTGTGAATGGCCCGACTACAAACTTTAATAATCTGATGTGGGCCACTACTACCAAATCTGATGGGCCACTATCATTCTACCAGGCTTTAATAATCTGTGAAATCTGTGAATGGCCGACTACAAACTGATGAGGGCCACTATCATTCTACCAGGCTTTAATAATCTGTGAATGTCCGACTACAAACTGATGTGGGCCACTATCATTCTACCAGGCTTTAATAATCTGTGAATGGCCGACTACAAACTGATGTGGGCCACTATCATTCTACCAGGCTTTAATAATCTGTGAATGACTACAAACTGATGTGGGCCACTATCATTCTACCAGGCTTTAATAATCTGTGAATGACTACAAACTGATGGGCCACTATCATTCTACCAGGCTTTAATAATCTGTGAATGTCCGACTACAAACCGATGTGGGCCACTATCATTCTACCAGGCTTTAATCTAATGTCCGACTACAAACTGATGTGGGCCAATCATTCTACCAGGCTTTAATAATCTGTGAATGTCCGACTACAAACTGATGTGGGCCACTATCATTCTACCAGGCTTTAATAATCTGTGAATGGCCGACTACAAACTGATGTGGGCCACTATCATTCTACCAGGCTTTAATAATCCAGGCTTTAATAATCTGTGAATGTCCGACTACAAACTGATGTGGGCCACTATCATTCTACCAGGCTTTAATAATCTGTGAATGTCCGACTACAAACTGATGTGGGCCACTATCATTCTACCAGGCTTTAATAATCTGTGAATGGCCGACTACAAACTGATGTGGGCCACTATCATTCTACCAGGCTTTAATAATCTGTGAATGTCCGACTACAAACTGATGTGGGCCACTATCATTCTACCAGGCTTTAATAATCTGTGAATGTCCGACTACAAACTGATGTGGGCCACTATCATTCTACCAGGCTTTAATAATCTGTGAATGTCCGACTACAAACTGATGTGGGCCACTATCATTCTACCAGGCTTTAATAATCTGTGAATGTCCGACTACAAACTGATGTGGGCCACTATCATTCTACCAGGCTTTAATAATCTGTGAATGTCCGACTACAAACTGATGTGGGCCACTATCATTCTACCAGGCTTTAATAATCTGTGAATGTCCGACTACAAACTGATGAGGGCCACTATCATTCTACCAGGCTTTAATAATCTGTGAATGTCCGACTACAAACTGATGTGGGCCACTATCATTCTACCAGGCTTTAATAATCTGTGAATGGCCGACTACAAACTGATGTGGGCCACTATCATTCTACCAGGCTTTAATAATCTGTGAATGTCCGACTACAAATTGAGGAATGGCAGCATCACTCTTCAGCAGCACTGCACTGAGCAAACTGGCCTCATGAAATTGCAGGCCACGAATAGTAATGACTGTGTTTTTTGTTTTTTTTGTTCACACCTCTCTACCCACCAACCCCTAACCCAACCTCTCCCTGGGAAACTGTAATTTGGGAGTACGAACGGCGGCGTGTGATAAATCAAAGAGGCCGTGGCGCCCGCGTGATCGAGCATGAATCATAATCCACCACTACGACTGGGTTCCACTGCACACATTGTGTTTAACAAGCTCTGGAACAGAGTCACGGAGGTCTATTAATAAGGAACGTCCTCGGCTCAAAAGAAAACATGAGGGGTGTGCGGCTGTGTGTGTGTGTGTGTGTGTGTGTGTGTGTGTGTGTGTGTGTGTGTGTGTGTGTGTGTGTGTGTGTGTGTGTCGCAGGCCTTGAAGGAGTGTGCACGGGGCCATAGGACCAAAGCCGTATTAGGGTAGTGATAGCCCCGTTGGATGTAGAAGGCATGATCAGTAGAGTGACTGTACTAGGAGAGTGACTGTACTAGTAGAGTGACTGTACTAGTAGAGTGACTGTACTAGGAGAGTGACTGTACTAGGAGAGTGACTGTACTAGTAGAGTGACTGTACTAGGAGAGTGACTGTACTAGTAGAGTGACTGTACTAGTAGAGTGACTGTACTAGTAGAGTGACTGTACTAGTAGAGTGACTGTACTAGGAGAGTAACTGTACCAGTAGAGTGACTGTACTAGGAGAGTAACTGTACTAGGAGAGTGACTGTACTAGGAGAGTGAATGTACTAGTAAAGTGACTTTACTAGCAGAGTGACTGTACTAGTAGTTGACTGTACCAGAAGAGTGACTTTACTAGTAGAGTGACTGTACTAGTAGAGTGACTGTACCAGTAGGGTGACAGTACTAGTAGAGTGACTGAACCAGAAGAGTGACTTCACCAGTAGAGTGACTGCACCAGTAGAGTGACTGTACTAGTAGAGTGACTATGCTCGTAGAGTGACTGTACTAGTAGAGTGACTGTACCAGTAGAGTGACTGTACCAGTAGAGTGGCAGTACTAGTAGAGTGACTGTACTAGTAGAGTGACTGTGCTAAGGGAGTGACTGTACTAGTAGAGTGACTGTACTAGTAGAGTGACTGTGCTAGTAGAGTGACTGTACCAGTAGAGTGACTGTACTAGTAGAGTGACTGTGCTAGGGGAGTGACTGTGCTAGGGGAGTGACAGTACTAGTAGAGTGACAGTACCAGTAGAGTGACTGTGCTAAGGGAGTGACTGTGCTAGGGGAGTGACAGTACTAGTAGAGTGACAGTACCAGTACTGTGCTAGGGGAGTGACTGTGCTAGGGGAGTGACAGTACTAGTAGAGTGACTGTGCTAGGGGAGTGACTGTGCTAGGGGAGTGACTGTGCTAGTAGAGTGACTGTAGTTGTAGAGTGATTGTAGAGTGACTGACTCTGTAGCTGCTCACTAACACAAATCAATCGTCTCTTATCTTTCACACTAAAAAAACAACTGCCTCCATCTATTCATTACCCAGACTGCAATTTAGACCCCATCACTCATTACACACACACACTGACGCGCACACACACACACACACACACACACACACACACACACACACACACACACACACACACACACACACACACACACACACACACACACACACACAGTCACCCCAGCATGTAATTTAGTGATTAACACCTTCAGGCTCAGTGGGTCTAGTCTGATGAACGTGTAGAATGGAAGTGAATATGAAGGCTAACGTTAGCCAGGCAGACAGAGAGACAAGATGCTGACAGCCAGGGGAGAGAGAGACACAGAGAAGACAAGATGCCAACTTCCTTCCACTAAAATAATTGGTTGACTTGATGATGAAGTGGTATATTTACAGAACCGGGGGATCCGAGGACAGCGAGACGCGGTAATCAATGAAGTGGCCGCGTGCTAAGAAGCTACGGCTCAGCGTTGTAACACGCGTCAGACAGAGAGACAGACGGACGGGGTGAGGTGCTCGCTGGGTGCCACCAGAGCTTGACAGCTGCCGATGCTATTTGATGGTTCTTCACAATCAAGGCAACTGAGGAAGACAACGGTCTCTGCATGGCATGCAGGAATGTTGAAGGAAGACGTGTCGTTAGAAGCATTGATCCTTACCTTATTGATTTTACATGACATGGCTTTGGCTGGGGATATCATCACTACTATCCCTCCCTCCGTCACTCTCTCTCTCTCTCTCTCTCTCTCTCTCTGTCTCTGTCTCTCTCTCTGTCTCTCTCTCTCTCTCTCTCTCTCTCTGTCTCTCTCTATCTTTCTGTCTGTCTCTATGTCTCTGTCTCTCGCTCTCTGTCTCTTTCTCTCTCTCTGTCTCTCTCTCTATGTCTCTCTCTCTATGTCTCTCTCTGTCTCTCTGTCTGTCTCTCTGTCTCTCTCTGTCTGTCTCTATGTCTCTCTTTCTCTATCTCCCTGTCTCTCTCTCTCTCTGTCTCTCTCTCTCTCTCTCCCTCTCTCTCTCTCTCTCTCTCTGTCTCTCTCTCTCTATCTATCTCTGTCTGTCTCTATATCTCTATGTCTCTCTGTCTCTCTCCGTCTCTCTCTCCCTGTCTGTCTCTATCTCTCTGTCTCTCTCTCTCTGTCTCTCTGTCAATTCAATTTCAATTCAATTCAAGGGCTTTATTGGCATGGGAAACATGTGTTAACATTGCCAAAGCAAGCAAAGCTCTGTCTCCCTCTCTCTCTCTGTCTCTTTCTCTCAGCACCTCCACCAAACCCCCTTCCTGTTCTCCACTCCTCCACCCCATATTCAGAAGATCTAAACCCCACGTAAATGCTATATGTGTAAAACTTCATAATCAGCCCATTAATCATCAGAGGCTGTCTTCTTCCGGGACAATTTGTCATGTCTGGGCCGTGCCCTGGCCAACACAGATGTGTCAGAAAGCCATGTGGGGACACGGGAGTAAGGTGGAGAGGAGTAGAGATTTCTGGCCAAGGCAGCAGGCCTGGGAGACACATGGGAGAACGATACCATACACACACACACACACACACACATGCAAGCATGCACGCACGCACACACACACACACACACACACACACACACACACACACACACACACACACACACACACACACACACAGACACACACACACACACACACACACACACACACACACACACAGACACACACACACACACACACACACACACACACACACACACACACTCACACACACACACACACACACACACACACACACACACACACACACACACACACACACACACACACACACACACACACACACACACACACACACACACACACACACACACACACACACACACACACACACATACACACACACACACACACACACACACACACACACACACACACACACACACACACACACACACACACACACACACACACACACACACACACACACACACACACACACACACACACACACACACACACACACACACACACACACACACACACACACACATACATACATAGACATACATACATACATACATACGCACACGCAGGCAAACATACCCACACAGCTTGAGTTGAATAGCATTGTTAAGGAGAAAGAGGCTGATCATTAAAGGGCCTGTGGCTTGATAAATCTGGGCTGATGGGACTTGTTCAGAGAGAGGTAAATGTTCATCAGCTATTGATTTCATGCTAATGTGTAGAGGGAGGTCATGGAATCCTTCATTAGCACTAAACACAGTCTTGATTTTTGATAGGATGGCTATCGTACTGCAGCTCAGAGCATCAGAGAGAGAGAGAGAGAGAGAGAGAGAGAGAGAGAGAGAGGACTATTCAGAGTTGGCACATCCCTGTGGGCCCAGCTATATCACCCAACCTATCTGACTGCTACCTATCCTCTCCCGATCTCAGCCCCCGGCTCATCTCCCGACCTCAAACCCTCGGCTCCTCTCCCGACCTCAAACCCTCGGCCCCTCTCCCGCCTCAGCCCTCGGCCCCTCTCCCGACCTCAAACCCTCGGCTCCTCTCCCGACCTCAAACCCTCGGCCCCTCTCCCGCCTCAGCCCTCGGCCCCTCTCCCGCCTCAGCCCTCGGCCCCTCTCCTGCCTCAGCCCTCGACCCCTCTCCTGCCTCAGCCCTTGGCCCCTAGCCCCAACCAATCAATAGCACTTTCCTCTTTCAGAACTGGGTATTATGAGGTGGACAGATTTTCTAACCTTTCACCTGCTTCGCATTGCACCGCTGATATTAAGATAAATTGCCTGTTTCGGGGGTAAACATATGCTGCAATTCAAACTGTCTGCGCCGCTTTGCTCCGGGATAATACGTATTGATCTCACCCAATTTCTTCCCAATTCTGCTTACTGACCTCTGGGATAATGAGGGAGGGAGGGACCCACTGTGACCTGTTCAGAGGACATAGAGGAGTGTGGAGTTCCCCTACAGGGACCACGATAATATTCATGATTACTAGGAAGACGGATATTTACATATATGGATACATATGGACTGTTGGTGTCTGTCATGACTTCTGTCTGGTTCCTATCTAGTGTTAGATATCATAGTGTTGTCTGGCTCCTATCTAGTGTTAGATATCATAGTGTTGTCTGGCTCCTATCTAGTGTTAGATATCATAGTGTTGTCTGGCTCCTATCTAGTGTTAGATATCATAGTGTTGTCTGGCTCCTATCTAGTGTTAGATATCATAGTGTTGTCTGGCTCCTATCTAGTCCTGTGTTAGATATCATAGTGTTGTCTGGCTCCTATCTAGTGTTAGATATCATAGTGTTGTCTGGCTCCTATCTAGTGTTAGATATCATAGTGTTGTCTGGCTCCTATCTAGTGTTAGATATCATAGTGTTGTCTGGCTCCTATCTAGTGTTAGATATCATAGTGTTGTCTGGCTCCTATCTAGTGTTAGATATCATAGTGTTGTCTGGCTCCTATCTAGTGTTAGATATCATAGTGTTGTCTGGCTCCTATCTAGTGTTAGATATCATAGTGTTGTCTGGCTCCTATCTAGTCCTGTGATAGATATCATAGTGTTGTCTGGCTCCTATCTAGTCCTGTGTTAGATATCATAGTGTTGTCTGGCTCCTATCTAGTGTTAGATAGCATAGTGTTGTCTGGCTCCTATCTAGTGTTAGATAGCATAGTGTTGTCTGGCTCCTATCTAGTGTTAGATATCATAGTGTTTTCTGGCTCCTATCTAGTCCTGTGATAGATATCATAGTGTTGTCTGGCTCCTATCTAGTGTTAGATAGCATAGTGTTGTCTGGCTCCTATCTAGTGTTAGATATCATAGTGTTGTCTGGCTCCTATCTAGTCCTGTGTTAGATATCATAGTGTTGTCTGGCTCCTATCTGGTCCTGTGTTAGATATCATAGTGTTGTCTGGCTCCTATCTAGTGTTAGATATCATTGTGTTGTCTGGCTCCTATCTGGTCATGTGTTAGATATCATAGTGTTGTCTGACTCCTATCTAGTGTTAGATAGCAGAGTGTTGTCTGGCTCCTATCTAGTCCTGTGTTATATATCATAGTGTTGTCTGGCTCCTATCTAGTCCTGTGTTAGATATCATAATGTTGTCTGGCTCCTATCTAGTCCTGTGTTAGATATCATTGTGTTGTCTGGCTCCTATCTAGTGTTAGATATCAGAGTGTCGTCTGGCTCCTATCTACTGTTAGATATCATAGTGTTGTCTGGCTCCTATCTAGTGTTAGATATCATTGTGTTGTCTGGCTCCTATCTGGTCCTGTGTTAGATATCATAGTGTTGTCTGGCTCCTATCTAGTCCTGTGTTAGATATCATTGTGTTGTCTGGCTCCTATCTAGTCCTGTGTTAGATATCATAGTGTTGTCTGGCTCCTATCTAGTCCTGTGTTAGATATCATTGTGTTGTCTGGCTCCTATCTAGTGTTAGATATCATAGTGTCGTCTGGCTCCTATCTACTGTTAGATATCATAGTGTTGTCTGGCTCCTATCTAGTGTTAGATATCATAGTGTTGTCTGGCTACTATCTAGTGTTAGATATCATAGTGTTGTCTGGCTCCTATCTAGTCCTGTGTTAGATATCATAGTGTTGTCTGGCTCCTATCTAGTCCTGTGTTAGATATCATAGTGTTGTCTGGCTCCTATCTAGTGTTAGATATCATAGTGTTGTCTGGCTCCTATCTAGTCCTGTGTTAGATATCATAGTGTTGTCTGGCTCCTATCTAGTCCTGTGTTAGATATCATAGTGTTGTCTGACTCCTATCTAGTCCTGTGTTAGATATCATAGTGTTGTCTGGCTCCTATCTAGTCCTGTGTTAGATATCATAGTGTTGTCTGGCTCCTATCTAGTCCTGTGTTAGATATCATAGTGTTGCCTGGCTCCTATCTAGTCCTGTGTTAGATATCATAGTGTTGTCTGGCTCCTATCTAGTCCTGTGTTAGATATCATAGTGTTGTCTGGCTCCTATCTAGTGTTAGATATCATAGTGTTGTCTGGCTCCTATCTAGTGTTAGATATCATAGTGTTGTCTGGCTCCTATCTAGTCCTGTGTTAGATATCATAGTGTTGTCTGGCTCCTATCTAGTGTTAGATAGCATAGTGTTGTCTGGCTCCTATCTAGTGTTAGATAGCATAGTGTTGTCTGGATCCTATCTAGTGTTAGATATTATGGTGTTTTCTGGCTCCTATCTAGTCCTGTGATAGATACCATAGTGTTGTCTGGCTCCTATCTAGTGTTAGATATCATAGTGTTGTCTGGCTCCTATCTAGTGTTAGATATCATAGTGTTGTCTGGCTCCTATCTAGTCCTGTGTTAGATATCATAGTGTTGTCTGGCTCCTATCTAGTCCTGTGTTAGATATCATAGTGTTGTCATCTAGTGTTGTCATAGTGTTGTCTGCTCCTATCTAGTCCTGTGTTAGATATCATTGTGTTGTCTGGCTCCTATCTAGTCCTGTTTTAGATATCATAGTGTTGTCTGGCTCCTATCTAGTCCTGTGTTAGATATCATAGTGTTGTCTGGCTCCTATCTAGTCATAGTGTTGTCTGTCCTATCTAGTTAGATATCATAGTGTTGTCCTGACTCCTATCTAGTCCTGTGTTAGATAGCATAGTGTTGTCTGGCTCCTATCTAGTGTTTAGATATCATAGTGTTGTCTGGCTCCTATCTAGTCCTGTGTTAGATATCATAGTGTTGTCTGGCTCCTATCTAGTCCTGTGTTAGATATCATAGTGTTGTCTGGCTCCTATCTAGTCCTGTGTTAGATATCATAGTGTTGTCTGGCTCCTATCTAGTCCTATCTAGTGTTGTCTGGCTCCTATCTAGTCCTGTGTTAGATATCATAGTGTTGTCTGGCTCCTATCTAGTGTTAGATATCATAGTGTTGTCTGGCTCCTATCTAGTGTTAGATATCATAGTGTTGTCTGGCTCCTATCTAGTGTTAGATATCATAGTGTTGTCTGGCTCCTATCTAGTCCTGTGTTAGATATCATAGTGTTGTCTGGCTCCTATCTAGTCCTGTGTTAGATATCATAGTGTTGTCTGGCTCCTATCTAGTCCTGTGTTAGATATCATAGTGTTGTCTGGCTCCTATCTAGTCCTGTGTTAGATATCATAGTGTTGTCTGGCTCCTATCTAGTCCTGTGTTAGATATCATGGTGTTAGATATCATAGTGTTGTCTGGCTCCTATCTAGTCCTGTGTTAGATATCATAGTGTTGTCTGACTCCTATCTAGTCCTGTGTTAGATATCATAGTGTTGTCTGACTCCTATCTAGTCCTGTGTTAGATATCATAGTGTTGTCTGGCTCCTATCTAGTCCTGTGTTAGATATCATAGTGTTGTCTGGCTCCTATCTAGTCCTGTGTTAGATATCATAGTGTTGTCTGGCTCCTATCTAGTCCTGTGTTGGATCTAGTCCTGTGTTAGATACCATAGTGTTGCCTGACTCCTATCTAGTCCTGTGTTAGATATCATAGTGTTGTCTGGCTCCTATCTAGTCCTGTGTTAGATATCATAGTGTTGTCTGGCTCCTATCTAGTCCTGTGTTAGATATCATAGTGTTGTCTGGCTCCTATCTAGTCCTGTGTTAGATATCATAGTGTTGTCTGGCTCCTATCTAGTCCTGTGTTAGATATCATAGTGTTGTCTGGCTCCTATCTAGTCCTGTGTTAGATATCATAGTGTTGTCTGGCTCCTATCTAGTGTTAGATATCATAGTGTTGTCTGACTCCTATCTAGTGTTAGATATCATAGTGTTGTCTGACTCCTATCTAGTGTTAGATATCATAGTGTTGTCTGACTCCTATCTAGTCCTGTGTTAGATATCATAGTGTTGCCTGACTCCTATCTAGTCCATGTGTTGTCTGGCTCCTAGATATATCATAGTGTTGTCTGACTCCTATCTAGTCCTGTGTTAGATATCATAGTGTTGTCTGACTCCTAGTCATAGTGTTGTCTGGCTCCTATCTAGTGTTAGATATCATAGTGTTGTCTGACTCCTATCTAGTCCTGTGTTAGATATCATAGTGTTGTCTGACTCCTATCTAGTCCTGTGTTAGATATCATAGTGTTGTCTGACTTATAGTGTCTGTGTTAGATATCATAGTCCTGTGTTAGATATCATAGTGTTGTCTGACTCCTATCTAGTCCTGTGTTAGATATCATAGTGTTGTCTGACTCCTATCTAGTCCTGTGTTAGATATCATAGTGTTGTCTGACTCCTATCTAGTCCTGTGTTAGATATCATAGTGTTGTCTGATCATCTAGTGTTGATATCATAGTGTTGTCTGACTCCTATCTAGTCCTGTGTTAGATATCATAGTGTTGTCTGACTCCTATCTAGTCCTGTGTTAGATATCATAGTGTTGTCTGACTCCTATCTAGTCCTAGTGTTAGATATCATAGTGTTGTCTGGCTCCTATCTAGTCCTGTTTAGATATCATAGTGTTGTCTGACTCCTATCTAGTCCTGTGTTAGATATCATAGTGTTGTCTGACTCCTAGATATCATAGTGTTGTCTGACTCTATCTCCTGTGTTAGATATCATAGTGTTGTCTGACTCCTATCTAGTCCTGTGTTAGATATCATAGTCCTGTTTAGATATCATGTGTTGTCTGACTCTATCTAGTCCTGTGTTAGATATCATAGTGTTGTCTGACTCCTATCTAGTGTTAGATATCATAGTGTTGTCTGACTCCTATCTAGTCCTGTGTTAGATATCATAGTGTTGTCTGACTCCTATCTAGTCCTGTGTTAGATATCATAGTGTTGCCTGACTCCTATCTAGTCCTGTGTTAGATATCATAGTGTTGCCTGACTCCTATCTAGTCCTGTGTTAGATATCATAGTGTTGTCTGACTCCTATCTAGTCCTGTGTTAGATATCATAGTGTTGCCTGACTCCTATCTAGTCCTGTGTTAGATATCATAGTGTTGTCTGACTCCTATCTAGTCCTGTGTTAGATATCATAGTGTTGTCTGACTCCTATCTAGTCCTGTGTTAGATATCATAGTGTTGTCTGACTCCTATCTAGTCCTGTGTTAGATATCATAGTGTTGTCTGCTCTTCCTGTTCTCTGTGTTCCAGACCAGGCCATGTCCTCAGCTAAGGCTTAGCGTTGAATCAAACCAAGCTCATGTCTGTTTAAGACCTGTGATGAACGATGCAGGTCTTTCATGAGTGGGTTGGGGATGTGTTTGGTAATGAGCTCAGATGCTCTACCTTTATCCTGATTGGTAAACGACAGGGAAAGGAAGAAGAGGAGAGATGGGGAGGGAGGGAACACGAAACCTAGGCACACGCAGGCATGCACACACACACACACACACACACACACACACACACACACACACACACACACACACCTTCTCCTGTACTGACTGGGGTCAGTTTGGGGTCCTTATGGTAATTAACTTCATCAGACCTGATTTAGATCAGATGTAGAGGAGACTCTGGATCCTTACAGAAAACATACTGCTTAGGTGATTGCTGCACGTGTCGTATCTCTGTGTGTGTGTGTGTGTGTGTGCGTGTGTGTGTGTGTGTGTGTGTGTGTGTGTGTGTGCTGTGTGTGTGTGTGTGTGTGTGTGCGTGTGTGTGTGTGTGTGTGTGTGTATGCTTGTGTGTGTGTGTGTGTATGCTTAAATGATGGAAAGCTTTGACCTTGTTCTCACTGAAACAACATTCTTCAGTAGGGTGACACCCTGTACGATACTAGATGCTTGGCAGAGACAAGCCTTTATTTTGGTTATATGAGAACTATAGTATAATAACAACACAATAGAAAATACAGCACCCACACCCCTGAGATCACATGACAACAGATCACCAACAGCACCCCACCCCCAGATCACATGACAACAGCACCCACACCCCCAGATCACATGACAACAGCACCCACACCCCCAGATCACATGACAACAGCCACTGTTAACCTCCTATCAGATCACATGACAACAGCACCCACACCCCCAGATCACATGACAACAGCACCCACACCCCCAGATCACATGACAACAGCCACTGTTAACCTCCTATCAGATCACATGACAACAGCCACTGTTAACCTCCTATCAGATCACATGACAACAGCCACTGTTCTCCTCCTATCAGATCACATGACAACAGCCACTGTTATCCTCCTATCAGATCACATGACAACAGCCACTGTTAACCTCCTATCAGATCACTTGACAACAGCCACTGTTAACCTCCTATCAGATCACATGACAACAGCCACTGTTAACCTCCTATCAGATCACATGACAACAGCCATTGTTAACCTCCTATCAGATCACATGACAACAGCCATTATTAACCTCTATGCTATGTCTTAGTATACTTGTGAGGACATTTTGGCGACCAGCAATTGATTAACATTCAAAATCCTATTTTCCCTAACCCTAGCCTTAACCCCTAACTCGAACCCTAACCCTAGCCTTAACCCCTAACTCCAACCCTAACCCTAGCCTTAACCCCTAACTCCAACCCTAACCCTAGCCTTAACCCCTAACTCCAACCCTAACCCTAGCCTTAACCCCTAACTCCAACCCTGATTATAACCTCAACCCCTAACTCCAACCCTAATCCTAGCCTTAACCCCTAACTCCAACCCTAGCCTTAACCCCTAACTCTAACCCTAGCCTTAACCCCTAACTCGAACCCTAACCCTAGCCTTAACCCCTAACTCCAACCCTAACCTTAACCCCTAACTCCAACCCTAACCCTAGCCTTAACCCCTAACTCCAACCCTAACCCTAGCCTTAACCCCTAACTCCAACCCTGATTCTAACCTTAACACCTAACTCGAACCCTGATTCTAACCTTAACCCCTAACTCGAACCCTGATTATAACCTTAACCCCTAACTCCAAACCTGATTATAACCTTAACCCCTAACTCCAAACCTGATTATAACCTTAACCCCTAACTCCAACCCTGATTTTACCTTTATCATGAGCCTAAAATAACCTTCTTACAAGTGAGGATTGTCAAATTGTCATCACTTCTGAGTTTTAAGTGATTTCCTATTGTTGTGAAGACTTCCGGTACTCACAAGTACAGTCTAATGTACACACACACACACACACACACACACTGAGCAACCAAAACATGGACGGGAAGTGTATTTTAACACCAGAAGCACATTGTTTTACAGTGGGTTCTGAAGGAGGGAGGGAGAGGGAGAAGAGAGGGAGAAGAGAGAGGGAAAAGAGAGGGAAAAGAGAGGGAGAAGAGAGAGGGAGAAGAGGGAGAAGAGAGAGGGAAGAGAGAGAAGGAGAGAAGAGAGAGGGGGAAGAGAGAGAGAGGGAAGAAGGGAGAAGAGAGAGGGAGAAGAGAGAGGGAAAAGAGAGAGGAGAGAAGAGAGAGGGGGAAAGAGAGAGAGGAGGGAAGAAGAGAGAGGGAAGAAGAGAGGAGAGAAAAGAGAGGAGGGAGATGAGAGGGAAAAGAGAGAGAGGAGGGAGAAGAGAAGAGAGGGGAGAAAGAGAGAGAGGAAAAGAGGGGAGAGAGGGAGAAGAGAGAGAGAGGGAAAAGAGAGAGAGGGAAAAGAGAGAGGGGAAAGAAGAGAGAGGAGAAGAGAGAGGAAAGAGAAGGGAGAAGAGGGAGAGGGAAAAGAGAAGAAGAGAGAGGGAGAAGAGAGAGAGAGGGGGGAAGAAGAGAGAGGGAGAAGAGAGAGGGAGAGAGAGAGGGAGAGGAGAGAGAAGAGAGAGGGAGAAGAGAGAGGGAGAAGAGAGAGGGGGAGAAGAGAGAGGGAGAAGAGAGAGGGAGAAGAGAGAGGGGGAAGAGAGAGGGAGAAGAGAGAGAGGGAAGAAGAGAGAGGGGGAGAGAGAGAGGGAAGAAGAGAGAGGGAGAAGAGAGGGGAGAAGAGAGAGGGAGAAGAGAGAGGGGAAGAGAGAGGGAGAAGAGAGAGGGAAGGAGAAGGGAAAGAGAAGAGGGAAAAGAAGAGAGGGGGAAAGAGAGAGGGAAGAGAGAGGGAGGGAAAGAGAGAGGGAAAGAGAGAGAGAGGGAGAAGAAAGAGAGGGAAAAGAGAGGGAAAGAGAGAGGGGGAAAGAGAGAGGGAGAAAGAGAGAGGGAGAAGAGAGAGGGAAAAGAAGAGAGAGGGGAAAAGAGAGAGGGGGAGAAGAGAGAGAGGGAAAGAGAGGGGAAAGAGAGGGGGAGAAGAGAGGGAGAAGAGAGAGGGAGAAGAGAGAGGAGAGAAGAGAGAGGGAGAGAGAGGGAGAAGAGAGAGGGATGAGAGAGGGAGAAGAAAGAGGAAGAGAGAGGGAGAGAAGAGAGGGAAGAGGGAAAGAGGGGAAGAGAGAGAGGGAAGAGAGAGAGAGGGAAAAGAGAGAGGAGAGAAGAGAGAGGGAGAAGAGAGGGAGAAGAGAGGGAGAGAGAGAAGAGGAGGAAAGAGAAGATAGGGAGAAGATAGGGAGAAGAGAGAGGGAGGGAAGAGAGGGAAAAGAGAGGGAGAAGAGAGGGAGAAGAGAGAGGGAGAAGAGAGGGAGAAGAGAGGGAGAAGAGAGGGAGAAGAGAGAGGGAGAAGAGAGAGGGAGAAGAGAGGGAAAAGAGAGAGGGAGAAGAGAGGGAGAAGAGAGGGAAAAGAGAGGGAGAAGAGAGAGGAGAGACAGAGAGAGAGAGAGAGAGAGAGAGAAGAGAGAGGAGAGAGGGAGAAGAGACGGAACAGCTGGGGTAATTTACTCTCATGTCTTCTTCCTGACTGAATAATCTGACTCCCTTAATAAAAACAGGAAGGGATTCATTTGGAATGCATCCCATAATGGCGCCCTATTCCCTATGTAGTGCACTAGTTTTGACCAGGGCCCACAGGGAATATGATGTCATTTGGGACACAACCTTGGTCTGCTCCCGCCAGCTGCCTGGGTTGAGGCTATAAATGAGTTCCATTTTCATTTTAATAATGTTCATCTTCCTGCTACTTCCCAATCATGCGTTGGTAATAATTCAGTTAGTTTTGTCCTCGCTGAAAACAGACCACCATCATAATTACTGTTTCTATGAGCCCTAGAAATACAACACCATACATACAACACCATGCCAACCGGAGAGGCATTTGTTATTGTCGAGTCCGACTGAGACGTAGCAGGGAGGCTGCTGTTACTGTGAACCAGGAGGGGGGGAGAGCAGAAAATGTCCCTCAGGTCTGTAGGGGGAGGAGGGGGAGGAGAACAGTAAATGTCCCTCAGGTCTGTAGGGGGAGGAGGGGGAGGAGAACAGAAAATGTCCCTCAGGTCTGTAGGGGGACAGAGGTGGAGGAGAACAGAAAATGTCCCTCAGGTCTGTAGGGGGAGGAGGGGGAGGAGAACAGAAAATGTCCCTCAGGTCTGTAGGGGGACAGAGGTGGAGGAGAACAGAAAATGTCCCTCAGGTCTGTAGGGGGACAGAGGGGGAGGAGAACAGAAAATGTCCCTCAGGTCTGTAGGGGGACAGAGGGGGGGGGAGAACAGAAAATGTCCCTCAGGTCTGTACTATACTCCCCTATCTCTGCCTGGGAGGCTGCTGTTACTGTGAATCAGGGGGGGGGGGGAGAAAATGGGGGGGAGGCTGCTGTCACTGTGAAAGGGGGAGAACAGAAAATGTCCCTCAGGTCTGTACTATACTCCCTATCTCTGCTAGGGAGGCTGCTGTCACTGTGAACCAGGGGGACAGGGACAGGGACAGAAAATGTCCCTCAGGTCTGTACTATACTCCCCTATCTCTGCTAGGGAGGCTGCTGTCACTGTGAACCAGGGGGGGACAGGGACAGGGACAGAAAATGTCCCTCAGGTCTGTACTATACTCCACTATCTCTGCCAGGGAGGCTACTGACACTCCACTACAGATTGAAAAAAAAAAAGAATTAAATAAAGTCAAATCAAATTTCTCCACTGAAGTCATTCCCCTAGAGGGGGTGTTGGTGATTTCAGTGACAAAGTGCTATTTGCTGACAAGTCCTTTACACATTAACCGGCCGGATCAGAGGATAGAAAACGCCAAACGCCAATTATATCACCTTGAAGATATGAAATGTTCCAGGGACTGGTAACTAGGTGAACATGACCAGGTGAAACAGACTGCCGGGACGAAAGGGTTGAACACTCAAGAACCTCGACTGATTTCTACTGATTTCTACTGATTTCTACTGATTTCTACTGATTTCTACTGATTTCTACTGATCTACAAGAAGCTTTTAACACAGGAAACAGAAACGTCACCCCCCCCCCACAAAAAAAAATATATTTAACGTTGTCGAGAGTTTGAGAAATAGAAGGCCAATAATTGTTGAACATTTTTACTGTCGACTACAATATTTCGTTCAACTACAGTAGTTTGAATTTGGACCCCTTTTCACAAAGCGTTACTGTCTATACGTCATATATAATATATACAGTCCGACACCGGTGGTAACTCTCAGAGAAAAATAAGACCCCCCAGCAAATTAAAACTTCAAAAGATCTAGCAGACGAATAAAACATTTAAAAATCAATATGCGACAGATCAATGCTCATAGAAATTTCATGAACTTTGAACCGATACAGGTATTATGATGAGAGAGAAGAGGAGGAGGAGGAGGAGGAGAAGGAGGAGGAGGATAGTGAGGGCTGAATTGCAGACAGGCAGAAAGGAGATTGTTCCTGCCAGGGTTAAAGCGCCGTGCACAGACAGGCAGAAAGGAGATTGTTCCTGCCAGGGTTAAAGCGCCGTGCACAGACAGGCAGAAAGGAGATTGTTCCTGCCAGGCAGAAAGGAGATTGTTCCTGCCAGGGCAGAAAGGAGATTGTTCCTGTTAAAGCGCCGTGCACAGACAGGCAGAAAGGAGATTGTTCCTGCCAGGGTTAAAGCGCACACAGACAGGCAGAAAGGAGATTGTTCCTGCCAGGGTTAAAGCGCCGTGCACAGACAGGCAGAAAGGAGATTGTTCCTGCCAGGGTTAAAGCGCCGTGCACAGACAGGCAGAAAGGAGATTGTTCCTGCCAGGGTTAAAGCGCCGTGCACAGACAGGCAGAAAGGAGATTGTTCCTGCCAGGGTTAAAGCGCCGTGCACAGACAGGCAGAAAGGAGATTGTTCCTGCCAGGGTTAAAGCGCCGTGCACAGACAGGCAGAAAGGAGATTGTTCCTGCCAGGGTTAAAGGTTACAGACAGGCAGAAAGGAGATTGTTCCTGCCAGGGTTAAAGCGCAGTGCACAGACAGGCAGAAAGGAGATTGTTCCTGCCAGGGTTTGTTCCTGCCAGGGTTAAAGCGCCGTGCACAGACAGGCAGAAAGGAGATTGTTCCTGCCAGGGTTAAAGCGCCGTGCACAGACAGGCAGAAAGGAGATTGTTCCTGCCAGGGTTAAAGCGCCGTGCACAGACAGGCAGAAAGGAGATTGTTCCTGCCAGGGTTAAAGCGCGTGCACAGACAGGCAGAAAGGAGATTGTTCCTGCCAGGGTTAAAGCGCCGTGCACAGACAGGCAGAAAGGAGATTGTTCCTGCCAGGGTTAAAGCGCCGTGCACAGACAGGCAGAAAGGAGATTGTTCCTGCCAGGGTTACAGGCAGACAGGCAGAAAGGAGATTGTTCCTGCCAGGGTTAAAGCGCCGTGCACAGACAGGCAGAAAGGAGATTGTTCCTGCCAGGGTTAAAGCGCCGTGCACAGACAGGCAGAAAGGAGATTGTTCCTGCCAGGGTTAAGCGCCGTGCACAGACAGGCAGAAAGGAGATTGTTCCTGCCAGGGTTAAAGCGCCGTGCACAGACAGGCAGAAAGGAGATTGTTCCTGCCAGGGTTAAGGCAGAAAGGAGATTGTTCCTGCCAGCGCCGTGCACAGACAGGCAGAAAGGAGATTGTTCCTGCCAGGGTTAAAGCGTCGTGCACAGACAGGCAGAAAGGAGATTGTTCCTGCCAGGGTTAAAGCGCCGTGCACAGACAGGCAGAAAGGAGATTGTTCCTGCCAGGGTTAAAGCGCCGTGCACAGACAGGCAGAAAGGAGATTGTTCCTGCCAGGGTTAAAGCGCCGTGCACAGACAGGCAGAAAGGAGATTGTTCCTGCCAGGGTTAAAGCGCCGTGCACAGACAGGCAGAAAGGAGATTGTTCCTGCCAGGGTTAAAGCGTCGTGCACAGACAGGCAGAAAGGAGATTGTTCCTGCCAGGGTTAAAGCGCCGTGCACAGACAGGCCGGCTGAGGAGATGGACAGTCAACCGAGAGATGGTGGTGCTCCCACTGTTCTGTTTAACACTACTCTGTCAGAAATTACATTTCAAGTCTATTTCTGTTAAAAGGCAGAATAAAACAGCCCCCAGCCCCAACCTCAAACACCCACCACTCGCCCAACGGTACTTAGTGAACCACATCGATGGAGGCTGTAGAAGGACCAGTCTCAGGTTAACAGCCAACCCACTGATTTCAAATCAAATTGGTTCCCTCTCGCAGCCGATCGCAGGTGCAAATTAATATTGTAAAATGAAGATCAATACAAGGACAGGCCAGCTGCAAAATAAATCAATCGATGGCCGGCTAAATTATTGCTGCGTTTTCCTCATTTAGGATGAGTTGCGTTTTCCTCATTTAGGATGAGTTGCGTTTTCCTCATTTAGGATGAGTTGCGTTTTCCTCATTTAGGATGAGTTGCGTTTTCCTCATTTAGGATGAGTTGCGTTTTCCTCATTTAGGATGAGTTGCGTTTTCCTCATTTAGGATGAGTTGCGTTTTCCTCATTTAGGATGAGTTGCGTTTTCCTCATTTAGGATGAGTTGCGTTTTCCTCATTTAGGATGAGTTGCGTTTTCCTCATTTAGGATGAGTTGTGTTTTCCTCATTTAGGATGAGTTGTGTTTTCCTCATTTAGGATGAGTTGCGTTTTCCTCATTTAGGATGAGTTGCATTTAGGATGAGTTGCGTTTTCCTCATTTAGGATGAGTTGCGTTTTCCTCATTTAGGATGAGTTGCGTTTTCCTCATTTAGGATGAGTTGCGTTTTCCTCATTTAGGATGAGTTGTGTTTTCCTCATTTAGGATGAGTTGCGTTTTCCTCATTTAGGATGAGTTGCGTTTTCCTCATTTAGGATGAGTTGTGTTTTCCTCATTTAGGATGAGTTGTGTTTTCCTCATTTAGGATGAGTTGTGTTTTCCTCATTTAGGATGAGTTGTGTTTTCCTCATTTAGGATGAGTTGTGTTGTTTTCCTCATTTAGGATGAGTTGTGTTTTCCTCATTTAGGATGAGTTAGGATGTTTTTTCCTCATTTAGGATGAGTTGCGTTTTCCTCATTTAGGATGAGTTGCGTTTTCCTCATTTAGGATGAGTTGTGTTTTCCTCATTTAGGATGAGTTGTGTTTTCCTCATTTAGGATGAGTTGTGTTTTCCTCATTTAGGATGAGTTGTGTTTTCCTCATTTAGGATGAGTTGTGTTTTCCTCATTTAGGATGAGTTGTGTTTTCCTCATTTAGGATGAGTTGTGTTTTCCTCATTTAGGATGAGTTGCGTTTTCCTCATTTAGGATGAGTTGTGTTTTCCTCATTTAGGATGAGTTGTGTTTTCCTCATTTAGGATGAGTTGTGTTTTCCTCATTTAGGATGAGTTGTGTTTTCCTCATTTAGGATGAGTTGTGTTTTCCTCATTTAGGATGAGTTGTGTTTTCCTCATTTAGGATGAGTTGTGTTTTCCTCATTTAGGATGAGTTGTGTTTTCCTCATTTAGGATGAGTTGTGTTTTCCTCATTTAGGATGAGTTGTGTTTTCCTCATTTAGGATGAGTTGCGTTTTCCTCATTTAGGATGAGTTGCGTTTTCCTCATTTAGGATGAGTTGCGTTTTCCTCATTTAGGATGAGTTGCGTTTTCCTCATTTAGGATGAGTTGCGTTTTCCTCATTTAGGATGAGTTGCGTTTTCCGCATTTAGGATGAGTTGCGTTTTCCTCATTTAGGATGAGTTGTCATTCAAAATTTTCCTCATTTAGGATGAGTTGCGTTTTCCTCATTTAGGATGAGTTGCGTTTTCCTCATTTAGGATGAGTTGCGTTTTCCTCATTTAGGATGAGTTGTGTTTTCCTCATTTTTCCTCATTTAGGATGAGTTGTGTTTTCCTCATTTAGGATGAGTTGTTTCCTCATTTAGGATGAGTTGCGTTTTCCTCATTTAGGATGAGTTGTGTTTTCCTCATTTAGGATGAGTTGTGTTTTCCTCATTTAGGATGAGTTGTGTTTTCCTCATTAGGATGAGTTGTGTTTTCCTCATTTAGGATGAGTTGCGTTTTCCTCATTTAGGATGAGTTGTGTTTTCCTCATTTAGGATGAGTTGTGTTTTCCTCATTTAGGATGAGTTGTGTTTTCCTCATTTAGGATGAGTTGCATTTAGGATGAGTTGTGTTTTCCTCATTTAGGATGAGTTGTGTTTTCCTCATTTAGGATGAGTTGTGTTTTCCTCATTTAGGATGAGTTGTGTTTTCCTCATTTAGGATGAGTTGTGTTTTCCTCATTTAGGATGAGTTGTGTTTTCCTCATTTAGTTTTCCTCATTTAGGATGAGTTGAGGATTGTGTTTTCCTCATTTAGGATGAGTTGTGTTTTCCTCATTTAGGATGAGTTGTGTTTTCCTCATTTAGGATGAGTTGCGTTTTCCTCATTTAGGATGAGTTGCGTTTTCCTCATTTAGGATGAGTTGCGTTTTCCTCATTTAGGATGAGTTGCGTTTTCCTCATTTAGGATGAGTTGCGTTTTCCTCATTTAGGATGAGTTGTGTTTTCCTCTCGTAGTCAATACTTTGCTGCTTCTTTCTCATTCATTTCTCAAAACATTTGGCTTCCAATCACAGATGCTGTCTCTGTTCTGAACGGGGCCCTATTCCCTACATAGGGCCCTGGTCAAAAGTAGTGTACTATATAGGGAATAGGGATGCCGTTTCTTGACAGACCCAATGAGTGTATGGTAGGACCGAGACCTGGGAAGAGGAGAGGCTAAACCCCACATCTATCATCCATCCTGTCTTTGACTAGCCGAGCAGAGCAGGACTAGCGTTCCTGACATAGCAAGGACAACCTATTTAAAGAGGCATTATAAAGTCATTCAAAATAGCAAAGAGGTGAGATAAATAAACCCTAATCATACTGAAGTCCTATATTCTCTTCTTTAAATAGAGGGGGGAGGGAGGGAAGGGGGAAATGGTAGATGGGGAGAGAGAGGGAGGGAAAGGGGGACTGGGGGAGGGGGAAAGAGAGAGGGAGGGAAAGGGGGGGAGAGAGTAAGGGGGGGAAAGGGGGACTGGGGGAGGGGAGAGTAAGAGAGGGAGGGAAAGGGGGGGAAAGGGGAAATGTAGAGGGGGAAGAGATGGAGAGAGGGAGGGAGGGAAAGGGGGAATGGGGAGGGAGGGAGGGAGGGAGGGAGGGAGGGGGAAGGGAGGGAGGGAGGGAGGGAGGGAGGGATGGGGGGAGGGAGGGGAGGGAGGGAGGGAGGGAGGGAGGGAGGGGGGAGGGAGGGAGGGAGGGAGGGAGGGAGGGAGGGGAGGGAGGGGAGGGAGGGAGGGAGGGAGGGAGGGAGGGAGGGGGGGAAATTGTAGCGGGGAAGAGAGGGAGAGAGAGAGGGAGGGAAAGGGGAAATGGGAGAGATCATGCTCAATTGCTGCCACTTGTTTCAATTACAGCCTTGGATTTCACAAGTCACCGTATAATTACATGCCATCAAACAATGAAATGAAATATCCCCTTTACAAGAGCACCTCTCCCTGACAGAGAGGAGAGGGTGTTATGTTCTCAGACTAATTAGGAGAGGAAGAGTATCGCTCCCCTGTAACCCTTCTGTCCCTCACCTCCCTCTACTCCCACCTCACCTCCCTCTACTCCTACCTCACCTCACCTCCCACCCTACCCCTCCATCTACTCTCACCTCACCTCCCTCTACTCCCACCTCCCTCTACTCCCACCTCACCTCCGTCTCCCACCTCACCTCCCTCTACCCACCTCACCTCCCTCCTCCCACCTCACCTCCACCTCCCACCCTACCCCTCCATCTACTCCCACCTCACCTCCCTCTACTCCCACCTCACCTCCGTCTACTCCCACCTCACCTCCCTCTACTCCCACCTCACCTCACCTCCCACCCTACCCCTCCATCTACTCCCACCTCACCTCCCTCTACTTCTACCTCACCTCACCTCCCACCCTACCCCACCATCTACTCCCACCTCACCTCACCTCCCTCTACTTCTACCTCACCTCACCTCCCACCCTCACCTCACCCACCTACCCCACCTCCCACCTCACCTCCCTCTACTCCCACCTCACCTCCCACCCCACCTCACCCCCTCCATCTACCTCCCTCCTCACATCCCTCTACTCCCACCTCACCCCCCCTCACCTCCCTCTACCTCCCCTCACCTCACCTCCCACCCTCCCCTCTACTCTCAACTCACCTCACCTCCCCATCTACTCCGTCTACTACCACCTCACCTCCCTCTACTCCCACCTCACCTCACCTCCCACCTCCCACCCTCCCACCTCACATCCCTCTACTCCCACCTCACCTCCACCTCACCTAACCTCCCACCCTACCTCCCTCCCTCTACTCCCACCTCACCCCTCCAATCTCACCTCCCTCCCTCTACTCCCAACTCACCTCACCTTTGTTGTTTGGGAACCACCACCTCACCTTGTTGTTTGGGAACAGGGTTTGTTGTTTGGGAGCAGGGTTTGTTGTTTGGTTTGGGAGCAGGGTTTGTTGTTTGGGAGCAGGGTTTGTTGTTTGGGAACAGGGTTTGTTGTTTGGGAACACCCTTTGGTTTGGGAGCTTTG
This sequence comes from Oncorhynchus tshawytscha, assembly GCF_018296145.1. Taxonomy (NCBI): domain Eukaryota; kingdom Metazoa; phylum Chordata; class Actinopteri; order Salmoniformes; family Salmonidae; genus Oncorhynchus; species Oncorhynchus tshawytscha. The sequence goes on along the minus strand of NW_024609631.1, from coordinate 165,482 downwards.
TTGTTTGGGAGCAGGGTTTGTTGTTTGGGAGCAGGGTTTGTTGTTTGGGAGCAGGGTTTGTTGTTTGGGAGCAGGGTTTGTTGTTTGGGAGCAGGGTTTGTTGTTTGGGAGCAGGGTTTGTTGTTTGGGAGCAGGGTTTGTTGTTTGGGAGCAGGGTTTGTTGTTTGGGAGCAGGGTTTGTTGTTTGGGAGCAGGGTTTGTTGTTTGGGAACAGGGTTTGTTGTTTGGGAGCAGGGTTTGTTGTTTGGGAACAGGGTTTGTTGTTTGGGAACAGGGTTTGTTGTTTGGGAACAGGGTTTGTTGTTTGGGAACAGGGTTTGTTGTTTGGGAACAGGGTTTGTTGTTTGGGAACAGGGTTTGTTGTTTGGGAGCAGGGTTTGTTGTTTGGGAACAGGGTTTGTTGTTTGGGAGCAGTTTGGGAACAGGGTTTGTTGTTTGGGAACAGGGTTTGTTGTTTGGGAACAGGGTTTGTTGTTTGGGAGCAGGGTTTGTTGTTTGGGAACAGGGTTTGTTGTTTGGGAACAGGGTTTGTTGTTTGGGAGCAGGGTTTGTTGTTTGGGAACAGGGTTTGTTGTTTGGGAACAGGGTTTGTTGTTTGGGAACAGGGTTTGTTGTTTGGGAGCAGGGTTTGTTGTTTGGGAGCAGGGTTTGTTGTTTGGGAGCAGGTTGTTGTTTGGGAGGGTTTGTTGTTTGGGAGGGTTTGTTGTTTGGGAGCAGGGTTTGTTGTTTGGGAGCAGGGTTTGTTGTTTGGGAGCAGGGTTTGTTGTTTGGGAACAGGGTTTGTTGTTTGGGAACAGGGTTTGTTGTTTGGGAACAGGGTTTGTAAGGAACCATGTGATGTGATCTTACTACTTCAAAATATCTAAGTTAACAGAAACGATGCCTGTTATCACAGCTTTAAAAGAGAGCGGCCTCCCGAGTTGAGCAGAAGGGAATTGCAGTGCTTGAGGCGTCACTACAGACCCAGGTTCGATCTCAGGCTGTGTCACAGCCGGCCGTGACCGGGAGACCCATGAGGCAGCGCACAATTGGCTCAGCGTCGTCCGGGTTAGGGGAGGGTTTGCACCGGGCATGGATTTCCTTGTCCCGTCGTGCTCTAGCGGCTCCTTGTGGCGGGACGGGCGCCTGCAGGCTGACTCCGGTCGCCAGCTGTACGGTGTTTCCTCCGACAAATTGGATAAGCGAGCAGTGTGTCAAGAAGCAGTATAGCTTGTAAGGGTGATGTTTCGGAGGACGCAAGGCTCTAGACCTTCGCCTCTCCCAAGTCCGTAGCAAAGTTGCAGTGTTGGGATAAGACTGTAACTACCAATTAGATATCACAAAAATTGAGGAGAAAAAAAAATAATAATAATAAATGAGAGAGTGACTAATAAATAGAATTAGAAAAGGGTTTCAGGATAAATCCTTAGGAAATGGTATGAGGGACATTACAACAAGACAGGAAGGGAAACCCAGACCTTCTGATAATGGATTTTAAATGAACATGGCAGAGGAAGTCTGGTTCTGGTGCCACAGTGCTGCTAAAGACCTGGAGATTCTGGATACACTATTCAATATATAGTGTACTACTTTGGACCTACGTCCAATAGAGAGTCCTGGACCTGTGTCCAATAGGGAGGCCTGGACCTGTCCAATAGAGAGTCCTGGACCTGTGTCCAATAGAGAGTCCTGGACCTGTGTCTAATAGAGAGTCCTGGACCTGTGTCCAATAGAGAGTCCTGGACCTGTGTCCAATAGAGAGTCCTGGACCTGTGTCCAATAGAGAGTCCTGGACCTGTCCTGGACCTGTGTCCATAGAGAGTCCTGGACCTGTGTCCAATAGAGAGGACCTGGACCTGTGTCCAATAGAGAGTCCTGGACCTGTGTCCAATAGGGAGAGTCCTGGACCTGTGTCCAATAGAGAGTCCTGGACCTGTGTCCAATAGAGAGTCCTGGACCTGTGTCCAATAGAGAGTCCTGGACCTGTGTCCTGGACCTGTGTCCAATAGAGAGTCCTGGACCTGTGTCCAATAGAGAGTCCTGGACCTGTGTCCAATAGGACCTGTGTCCTGGACCTGTGTGGACCTGTGTCCATAGAGAGTCCTGGACCTGTGTCCAATAGAGAGTCCTGGACCTGTGTCCAATAGGGAGGCCTGGACCTGTGTCCAATAGAGAGTCCTGGACCTGTGTCCAATAGAGAGTTCTGGATGTGTCCAATAGAGAGTCCTGGACCTGTGTCCAATAGAGAGTCCTGGACCTGTGTCCAATAGAGAGTCCTGGACCTGTGTCCAATAGAGAGGTCTGGAACTCTGTCCAATAGGGAAGCTGGATAAGTCCAATAGGGAGGCTGGATAAGTCCAATAGGGAGGCTGGATAAGACCAATAGGGAGGCTGGATAAGACCAATAGGGAGGCTGGATTTGACCAATAGCGAGGCTGGATAAGACCAATAGGGAGGCTGGATAAGACCATTAGAGAGGCCTGGACCTGTGTCCAATAGGGAGGCTGGATGGATAAGACCAATAGACTGGATAAGACCAATAGGGAGGCTGGATAAGACCAATAGGGAGGCTGGATAAGACCAATAGGGAGGCTGGACCAATAGGGAGGCTGGATCCAATAGGGAGGCTGGATAAGACCAATAGGGAGGCTGGATAAGACCAATAGGGAGGCTGGATAAGACCAATAGGGAGGCTGGATAAGACCAATAGGGAGGCTGGATAAGACCAATAGGGAGGCTGGATAAGACCAATAGGGAGGCTGGATAAGACCAATAGGGAGGCTGGATAAGACCAATAGGGAGGCTGGATAAGACCAATAGGGAGGCTGGATTTGACCAATAGGGAGGCTGGATTTGACCAATAGGGAGGCTGGATTTGACCAATAGGGAGGCTGGATAAGACCAATAGGGAGGCTGGATTTGACCAATAGGGAGGCTGGATAAGACCAATAGGGAGGCTGGATAAGACCAATAGGGAGGCTGGATAAGACCAATAGGGAGGCT
>NW_024609631.1:152500-157500 GCF_018296145.1 Oncorhynchus tshawytscha | reverse complement strand
TCCCCTTCATTTGACATGATTCCTTTCATTCCTGGTGAGTGGGTGTGTCACTTAAAAGGAGGAGGGGGTTCCATGTGAACCTTCTAAATTCTAAATGAGCTGTTCCGATTCTAGAATCATGCTGGGAGGAATGTTCACACTCATTTCCTCCAAACAATGTTTTGGTTAAATAACTAGTCAGCCATTCAATTAGATACATTTACTTTTCCAAATATACCATTCCCTCCTCCCGCTTAAACTACAGAGACCTCTTTAGACATCAAGGTCAAAAAAGGATGTTTCAGAGTTAACTACTATGGAAAAATGTGCTCAAATTTGTTTCCAATCAATAGTGCTTTATACAAATTAGAAAGAAAAAGGTAGGAATTTAATAATTCCAAGGTCTTTATGGGATGACTATTTAAGTGTAGAAATTAGAACAAAAATATACCTCATTAGTATTGGTCAAAGACAAAATAGCAAATTAAAGCATTGCATTATCATATTTCAACAACAGTTAATAAATATACTGCATTAAAAATAAATTGATGAATTGATTAAAAAAAACACTGGGTTACTCAAAACACCTCAGAGTAATGCTGTCTAATTATTGACAAGGAGAGTAGTCCCCTTTAGTCTGGTGAGAGTTCCCATTGTAGTCCCCTTTAGTCTGGTGATGTCTCCCATTGTAGTCCCCTCTACTCTGATGATAGTTCCCATTGTAGTCCCCTTTAGTCTGGTGATAGTTCCCATTGTAGTCCCCTTTAGTCTGATGATAGCTCCCATTGTAGTCCCCTTTAGTCTGGTGATAGTTCCCATTGTAGTCCCCTTTAGTCTGGTGATGTCTCCCATTGTAGTCCCCTCTACTCTGATGATAGTTCCCATTGTAGTCCCCTTTAGTCTGGTGATAGTTCCCATTGTAGTCCCCTTTAGTCTGATGATAGTTCCCATTGTAGTCCCCTTTAGTCTGGTGATGTCTCCCATTGTAGTTCCCTTTAGTCTGATGATAGTTCCCATTGTAGTCCCCTCTAGTCTGATGATAGTTCCCATTGTAGTCCCCTTTAGTCTGGTGATGTCTCCCATTGTAGTTCCCTTTAGTCTGATGATAGTTCCCATTGTAGTCCCCTTTAGTCTGGTGATGTCTCCCATTGTAGTCCCCTTTAGTCTGATGATAGTTCCCATTGTAGTCCCCTTTAGTCTGATGATAGTTCCCATTGTAGTCCCCTCTAGTCTGATGATAGTTCCCATTGTAGTCCCCTTTAGTCTGATGATAGTTCCCATTGTAGTCCCCTTTAGTCTGATGATAGTTCCCATTGTAGTCCCCTCTAGTCTGATGATAGTTCCCATTGTAGTCCCCTCTAGTCTGGTGATAGTTCCCATTGTAGTCCCCTTTAGTCTGGTGATAGTTCCCATTGTATTGTCCTTTAGTCTGATGATAGTTCCCATTGTAGTCCCCTCTAGTCTGATGATAGTTCCCATTGTATTCTCCTTTAGTCTGGTGACAGTTCCCATTGTAGTCCCCTTTAGTCTGGTGATAGTTCCCATTGTAGTCCCCTCTAGTCTGACGGTAGTTCCCATTGTAGTCTCATTTAGTCTGATGAGAGTTCCCATTGTAGTCCCCTTTAGTCTGACGGTAGTTCCCATTGTAGTCCCCTTTAGTCTGGTGAGAGTTCCCATTGTAGTCCCCTTTAGTCTGGTGAGAGTTCCCATTGTAGTCTCCTTTAGTCTGACGATGTCTCCCATTGTAGTCCCCTTTAGTCTGACGGTAGTTCCCATTGTAGTCCACTTTAGTCTGGTGATGTCTCCCATTGTAGTCCCCTTTAGTCTGTGAGTTCCCATTGTAGTCCCCTTTAGTCTGGTGAGAGTTCCCATTGGAGTCCCATTGTAGTCCCATTGGAGTTTAGTCTGGTGAGAGTTCCCATTGTAGTCCCCTTTAGTCTGACGATAGTTCCCATTGTAGTCCCCTTTAGTCTGATGATTGTAGTTCCCATTGTAGTCCCCTTTAGTCTGGTGAGAGTTCCCATTGTAGTCCCCTTTAGTCTGACGGTAGTTCCCATTGTAGTCCCCTTTAGTCTGGTGAGAGTTCCCATTGGAGTCCCCTTTAGTCTGGTGAGAGTTCCCATTGTAGTCCCCTTTAGTCTGATGAGAGTTCCCATTGTAGTCCCCTTTAGTCTGATGATAGTTCCCATTGTAGTCCCCTTTAGTCTGACGGTAGTTCCCATTGTAGTCCCCTTTAGTCTGATGAGAGTTCCCATTGTAGTCCCCTTTAGTCTGGTGATAGTTCCCATTGTAGTCCCCTTTAGTCTGACGGTAGTTCCCATTGTAGTCTCATTTAGTCTGATGATAGTTCCCATTGTAGTCCCCTTTAGTCTGACGGTAGTTCCCATTGTAGTCCCCTTTAGTCTGATGAGAGTTCCCATTGTAGTCCCCTTTAGTCTGGTGATAGTTCCCATTGTAGTCCCCTTTAGTCTGACGGTAGTTCCCATTGTAGTCTCCTTTAGTCTGATGAGAGTTCCCATTGTAGTCCCCTTTAGTCTGATGGTAGTTCCCATTGTAGTCCCCTTTAGTCTGGTGAGAGTTCCCATTGTAGTCTCCTTTAGTCTGACGATGTCTCCCATTGTAGTCCCCTTTAGTCTGACGGTAGTTCCCATTGTAGTCACCTTTAGTCTGGTGATGTCTCCCATTGTAGTCCCCTTTAGTCTGGTGATAGTTCCCATTGTAGTCCCCTTTAGTCTGACGGTAGTTCCCATTGTAGTCTCATTTAGTCTGATGAGAGTTCCCATTGTAGTCCCCTTTAGTCTGACGGTAGTTCCCATTGTAGTCCCCTCTAGTCTGACGGTAGTTCCCATTGTAGTCCCCTTTAGTCTGACGGTAGTTCCCATTGTAGTCCCCTTTAGTCTGGTGAGAGTTCCCATTGTAGTCCCCTTTAGTCTGACGGTAGTTCCCATTGTAGTCCCCTTTAGTCTGGTGAGAGTTCCCATTGGAGTCCCCTTTAGTCTGGTGAGAGTTCCCATTGTAGTCCCCTTTAGTCTGGTGAGAGTTCCCATTGTAGTCCCTTCTAGTCTAACGATAGTTCCCATTGTAGTCCCCTTTAGTCTGACGGTAGTTCCCATTGTAGTCCCCTTTAGTCTGACTAACACTCCCTTCCCGCTCTAAATATGGACCTTTTTAGATGTGTCTGAATTAGCACCATTCGTGTCTTAATGTATATAATATGACTGTATTAGAACTATTTATGTGTTAATACAGTTGAAGTCGGAAGTTTACATACACCTTAGCCAAATACATTTAATCTCAGTTTTTCACAATTCCTGACATTTTATCCTAGTTAAAATTCCTGTCTTAGGTCAGTTAGGATCACCACTTTATTTTTAAGAGTGTGAAATGTCAGAATAATTGTAGAGATAATGATTTATCTCAGCTTTTATTACTTTCATCACATTCCCAGTGGGTCAGAAGTTTACATATACTCAATTAGTATTTGGTAGCATTGCCTTTAAATTGTTTATTAACTTGGGTCCAATATTTCAGGGAGTCTTCCACAAGCTTCCCACAATAAGTTGGGTGAATTTTGGCCCATTCCTCCTGACAGAGCTGGTGTAACTGAGTCAGGTTTGTAGGCCTCCTTGCTGGCACATGCTTTTTCAGTTCTGCCCACAAATGTTCTATGGGATTGAGGTCAGGGCTTTGTGATGGCCACTCCAATACCTTGACTTTGTTGTCCTTAAGCCATTTTGCCACAACTTTGGAAGTATGATTGGGGTAAATGTCCATTTGGAAGACCCATTTACGACCAAGCTTTAACTGATGTCGTGAGATGTTGCTCCAATATATCCACATCATTTTCCTACCTAACGATGGCATCTATTTTTGTGAAGTGCACCAGTCCCTCCTGCAGCAAAGCACCCCTCACATCATGATGCTGCCAACCCCGTGCTTCACGGTTGGGATGGTGTTCTTCAGCTTGCAAGCCTCCCTCTTTTTCCTCCAAACATAACGATGGTCATTATGGCCAAACAGTTCTATTTTTGTTTCATCAGACCAGAGAACATTTCTCCAAAAAGTACGATCTTTGTCCCCATGTGGAGTTGCAAACCGTAGTCTGGCTTTTTTATGGCGGTTTTGGAGCAGTGGCTTCTTCCTTGCTGAGCGGCCTTTCAGGTTATGTTGATATAGGACTCGTTTTACTGTGGATATAGATACTTTAGTACCCGTTTCCTTCAGCATCTTCACAAGGTCCTTTGCTGTTGTTCTGGGATTGTTTGGCACTTTTCACACAAAGTACGTTCATCTCTAGGAGACAGAACGCGTCTCCTTCCTGAGCGGTATGACAGCTGCATGGTCCCATGGTGTTTATACTTGCGTACTATTGTTTGTACAGATGAACGTGGTACCTTCAGGCATTTGGAAATTGCTCCCAAGGATCAGGAGGTCTACAATTTTTTTCTGAGGTCTTGTCTGATTTCTTTTGATTTTCCCATGATGTCAAGCAAAGAGGCCTTGAAATACATCCACAGGTACACCTCCAATTGACTCAAATTATGTAAATTAGCTTATCAGAAGCTTCTAAAGCCATGACATCATTTTATGGAATTCTCCAAGCTGTTTAAAGGCACAGTCAACTTAGTGTATGTAAACTTCTGACCCAGTGGAATTGTGATACAGTGAATTATAAGTGAAATAAACTGTCTGTAAACAATTGTTGGAAAAATGACTTGTGTCATCCACAAAGTAGATGTCCTAACCAACTTGCCAAAACTATAGTTTGTTAACATGAAATTTGTAGAGTGGTTGAAAAACGAGTTTTAATGACTCCAACCTAAGTGTATGTAAACTTCAGACTACAACAGCATACTGTATAGACCTCTAAATAACTATATTCCAACCATTCATGTCTTAATGTATATATGTCTCTCTTCACAGCACTACACTGTTATTTCATGATCCAGCTGTCTTCTTGGTCTCTGGTCCATTCCTGCAGCGGAGGTTAAATGTTAGGACGCTGCCCATTTTGCACCCTA
>NW_024609631.1:117500-147500 GCF_018296145.1 Oncorhynchus tshawytscha | reverse complement strand
CTAACTAACCAACTAGCCTGAATATTAAAACAGAACACCGGGCACTGAAGAGCCAGATTCCCTACGTCAGACCGAGCAGCGTTACTCATGTGGTAGCCTAGTGGTTAGAGCGGTGGACTAGTAACCGGAAGGTTGCAAGTTCAAATCCCGGAGCTGACAAGGTACAAATCTGTCGTTCTGCCCCTGAACAGGCAGTTAACCCACTGTTCCTAGACCAGTTAACCCACTGTTCCTAGACCAGTTAACCCACTGTTCCTAGACCAGTTAACCCACTGTTCCTAGACCAGTTAACCCACTGTTCCTAGACCAGTTAACCCACTGTTCCTAGACCAGTTAACCCACTGTTCCTAGACCAGTTAACCCACTGTTCCTAGACCAGTTAACCCACTGTTCCTAGACTGTTCCTAGACCAGTTAACCCACTGTTCCTAGACCAGTTAACCCACTGTTCCTAGACCAGTTAACCCACTGTTCCTAGACCAGTTAACCCACTGTTCCTAGACCAGTTAACCCACTGTTCCTAGACCAGTTAACCCACTGTTCCTAGACCAGTTAACCCACTGTTCCTAGACCAGTTAACCCACTGTTCCTAGACCAGTTAACCCACTGTTCCTAGACCAGTTAACCCACTGTTCCTAGACCAGTTAACCCACTGTTCCTAGACCAGTTAACCCACTGTTCCTAGACCAGTTAACCCACTGTTCCTAGACCAGTTAACCCACTGTTCCTAGACCAGTTAACCCACTGTTCCTAGACCAGTTAACCCTCTGTTCCTAGACCAGTTAACCCACTGTTCCTAGACCAAACCCACTGTTCCTGACCAGTTAACCCACTGTTCCCCCTAGACCAGTTAACCCACTGTTCCTAGACCAGTTAACCCACTGTTCCTAGACCAGTTAACCCACTGTTCCTAGACCAGTTAACCCACTGTTCCTAGACCAGTTAACCCACTGTTCCTAGACCAGTTAACCCACTGTTCCTAGACCAGTTAACCCACTGTTCCTAGACCAGTTAACCCACTGTTCCTAGACCAGTTAACCCACTGTTCCTAGACCAGTTAACCCACTGTTCCTAACCCCACTGTTCCCAGACCAGTTAACCCACTGTTCCTAGACCAGTTAACCCACTGTTCCTAGACCAGTTAACCCACTGTTCCTAGACCAGTTAACCCACTGTTCCTAGACCAGTTAACCCACTGTTCCTAGACCAGTTAACCCACTGTTCCTAGACCAGTTAACCCACTGTTCCTAGACCAGTTAACCCACTGTTCCTAGACCAGTTAACCCACTGTTCCTAGACCAGTTAACCCACTGTTCCTAGACCAGTTAACCCACTGTTCCTAGACCAGTTAACCCACTGTTCCTAGGACGTCATTGTAAATAAGACTTGCCTAGTTAAATGAAGGTAAAAAAGACAAAACTCATTGACTGGTTTTACAAGGCAAAAAGGGCGACAAAAAAAGATTGGTTTGTTCTAGCTACAGAAATACAGATAATATGTCTGTTACTAGGGCTGTGGTAGTCAGGGATAATATGTCTGTTACTAGGGCTGTGGTAGTCAGGGATAATATGTCTGTTACTAGGGCTGTGGTAGTCAGGGATAATATGTCTGTTACTAGGGCTGTGGTAGTCAGGGATAGTCAGGGATAATATGTCTGTTACTAGGGCTGTGGCGGTCAGGGATAATATGTCTGTTACTAGGGCTGTGGTAGTCAGGGATAATATGTCTGTTACTAGGGCTGTGGTAGTCAGGGATAATAATGTCTGTTACTAGGGCTGTGGTAGTCAGGGATAGTCAGGGATAATATGTCTGTTACTAGGGCTGTGGTAGTCAGGGATAGTCAGGGATAATATGTCTGTTACTAGGGCTGTGGTAGTCAGGGATAATATGTCTGTTACTAGGGCTGTGGTAGGGCAGGGATAGTCAGGGATAATATGTCTGTTACTAGGGCTGTGGTAGTCAGGGATAATATGTCTGTTACTAGGGCTGTGGTAGTCAGGGATAATAATATGTCTGTTACTAGGGCTGTGGTAGTCAGGGATAATATGTCTGTTACTAGGGCTGTGGTAGTCAGGGATAATATGTCTGTTACTAGGGCTGTGGTAGTCAGGGATAGTCAGGGATAATATGTCTGTTACTAGGGCTGTGGTAGTCAGGGATAATATGTCTGTTACTAGGGCTGTGGTAGTCAGGGATAATATGTCTGTTACTAGGGCTGTGGTAGTCAGGGATAATATGTCTGTTACTAGGGCTGTGGTAGTCAGGGATAATATGTCTGTTACTAGGGCTGTGGTAGTGTAATACTAGGGCTGTGGTAGTCAGGGATAAGGGATAATATGTCTGTTACTAGGGCTGTGGTAGTCAGGGATAGTCAGGGATAATATGTCTGTTACTAGGGCTGTGGTAGTCAGGGATAGGGGATAATATGTCTGTTACTGGGCTGTGGTAGTCAGGGATAGTCAGGGATAATATGTCTGTTACTAGGGCTGTGGTAGTCAGGGATAGTCAGGGATAATATGTCTGTTACTAGGGCTGTGGTAGTCAGGGATAATATGTCTGTTACTAGGGCTGTGGTAGTCAGGGATAGTCAGGGATAATATGTCTGTTACTAGGGCTGTGGTAGTCAGGGATAATATGTCTGTTACTAGGGCTGTGGTAGTCAGGGTTACTAGGGCTGTGGTAGTCATAATATGTCTGTTACTAGGGCTGTGGTAGTCAGGGATAGTCAGGGATAATATGTCTGTTACTAGGGCTGTGGTGGTCAGGGATAATATGTCTGTTACTAGGGCTGTTAGTCAGGGATAGGGGATAATATGTCTGTTACTAGGGCTGTGGTGGGGATAATATGTCAGGGATAATATGTCTGTTACTAGGGCTGTGGTAGTCAGGGATAATATGTCAGGGATAATATGTCTGTTACTAGGGCTGTGGTAGTCAGGGGATAATATGTCTGTTACTAGGGCTGTCTGTTACTAGGGCTAGTCAGGGATAGTCAGGGATAATATGTCTGTTACTAGGGCTGTGGTAGTCAGGGATAATATGTCTGTTACTAGGGCTGTGGTAGTCATAATATGTCTGTTACTAGGGCTGTGGTAGTCAGGGATAGTCAGGGATAATATGTCTGTTACTAGGGCTGTGGTAGTCAGGGATAATATGTCTGTTACTAGGGCTGTGGTGGTCAGGGATAATATGTCTGTTACTAGGGCTGTGGTGGTCAGGGATAATATGTCTGTTACTAGGGCTGTGGTGGTCAGGGATAATATGTCTGTTACTAGGGGCTGTTACTAGGGCTGTGGTAGTCAGGGATAATATGTCTGTTACTAGGGCTGTGGTGGTCAGGGATAATATGTCTGTTACTAGGGCTGTGGTAGTCAGGGATAATATGTCTGTTACTAGGGGCTGTTACTAGGGGCTGTTACTAGGGCTGTGGTAGTCAGGGATAATATGTCTGTTACTAGGGCTGTTACTAGGGGCTGGGGCTGTGGTAGTCAGGGATAATATGTCTGTTACTAGGGCTGTGGTAGTAGGGGCTGTTACTAGGGCTGTGGTGGTCAGGGATAATATGTCTGTTACTAGGGCTGTGGTAGTCAGGGATAGTCAGGGATAATATGTCTGTTACTAGGGCTGTGGTAGTCAGGGATAGTCAGGGATAATATGTCTGTTACTAGGGCTGTGGTAGTCAGGGATAGTCAGGGATAATATGTCTGTTACTAGGGCTGTGGTAGTCAGGGATAGTCAGGGATAATATGTCTGTTACTAGGGCTGTGGTAGTCAGGGATAGTCAGGGATAATATGTCTGTTACTAGGGCTGTGGTAGTCAGGGATAGTCAGGGATAATATGTCTGTTACTAGGGCTGTGGTAGTCAGGGATAATATGTCTGTTACTAGGGCTGTGGTAGTCAGGGATAATATGTCTGTTACTAGGGCTGTTTCAATATATGTCTGTTACTAGGGCTGTGGTAGTCAGGGATGTCAGGGATAATATGTCTGTTACTAGGGCTGTGGTAGTCAGGGATAAGGGATAATATGTCTGTTACTAGGGCTGTGGGCAGTCTGGTCAGGGATAATATGTCTGTTACTAGGGCTGTGGTGGTCAGGGATAGTCAGGGATAATATGTCTGTTACTAGGGCTGTGGTAGTCAGGGATAATATGTCTGTTACTAGGGCTGTGGTGGTCAGGGATAATATGTCTGTTACTAGGGGTTGTTACTAGGGCTGTGGTGGTCAGGGATAATATGGCTGTTACTAGGGCTGTGGTGGTCAGGGATAATATGGCTGTTACTAGGGGCTGTTACTAGGGCTGTGGTAGTCAGGGATAATATGTCTGTTACTAGGGCTGTGGTGGTCAGGGATAATATGTCTGTTACTAGGGGCTGTTACTAGGGGTTACTAGGGGCTGTTACTAGGGGCTGTTACTAGGGCTGTTACTAGGGCTGTTACTAGGTGTGGTGGTCAGGGATAATATGTCTGTTACTAGGGGCTGTTACTAGGGGCTGTTACTAGGGCTGTTACTAGGGCTGTGGTGGTCAGGGATAATATGTCTGTTACTAGGGGCTGTTACTAGGGGCTGTTACTAGGGCTGTGGTGGTCAGGGATAATATGTCTGTTACTAGGGGCTGTTACTAGGGGTGTTACTAGGGCTGTGGTGGTCAGGGATAATATGTCTGTTACTAGGGGCTGTTACTAGGGGCTGTTACTAGGGCTGTTACTAGGGCTGTGGTGGTCAGGGATAATATGTCTGTTACTAGGGGCTGTTACTAGGGGCTGTTACTAGGGCTGTGGTGGTCAGGGATAATATGTCTGTTACGAGGGGCTGTTACTAGGGCTGTGGCGGTCATGACATTTCTGTCAGCCGGTAACATAACCACGTTTAGCATCTGCAGGCCTCCAGCGTTCCAGTCGAATACACCCCTGGAACACGTAGCACTAGGTCACATGTTTTACAACACCTACTCATTCAAGGGTTTTTCATTATTTTTTTACGACTTTCACATTTTTTTTGTAGAAATATTTGTGAAGACATCAAAACTATGAAATAACACATACGGAATCATCTGGTAACCAAAACAAGTGTTAAACGAATCAAAATATATTGTATATTTGAGATTTTTCAAATAGCCACCCTTTTGCCTTGATGACAGCTTTGCACACGCTTGGCATTCTCTTAACCAGCTTCACCTGGAATGCTTTTCCAACAGTCTTGAAGGAATTCCCACATATGCTGAGCACTGGCTGCTTTTCCTTCACTCTGCAGTCTGACTAATTCCAAATCATCTCAATTTGGTTGAGGATGGGGGATTGTGGAGGTCTGGTCAACTGATGCAGCCCTCCATCACTCTCCTTCTTGGTCAAATATCCCTTACATAGTCTGGAGGTGTGTTGCGTCATTATCCTGTTGAAAAACAAATGATAGTCCCACTAACCCCAAACCAGATGGGATGGCGTATCGCTACAGCATGCTGTGGTAGCCATGCTGGTTAAGTGTGCCTTGAATTCTAAATAAATCACAGACAGTGTCACCAGCAAAGCACCCCCACACCATAACACCTCCTCCTCCATGCTTTATGGTGGGAAATACACATGCAGAGATCACCTGTTCACCCACAACATGTCTCACAAAGACATGGCAGTTGGAACCAAAAATCTCCAATTTGGACTCCAGACCAAAGGACAAATTTTGACCGGCCTAATGCCCATTGCTCGTGTTTCTTGGCCCAAGCAAGTCTCTTCTTCTTATTGGTGTCCTTTAGTAGTGGTTTCTTTGTAGCAATTTACACAGTCTCCTCTGAACAGCTGATGTTGAGATGTGTCTGTTACATGAACTCTGTGAAGTGTTTTAGTTGGGCTGCAATTTCTGAGGCTGGTAACTCTAATGAACTTATCCTTTGCAGCAGAGGTCACTCTGGGTCTTCATTTCTGGGGTGGTCCTCGTGAGAGCCAGTTTCATCATAGCGCTTGATGGTTTTTGCGACTGCACTTGAAGAAACTTTTAAAGTTCTTGAAATGTTCTGTATTGACTGACCTTTGTGTTTGAATTCATTATGGATCAGCTACTCTTCCTGGGGTTCATTATGGATCCCCATTAGCTGCTGCCAAGACAGCAGCTACTCTTCCTGGGGTTCATTATGGATCCCCATTAGCTGCTGCCAAGACAGCAGCTACTCTTCCTGGGGTTCATTATGGATCCCCATTAGCTGCTGCCAAGACAGCAGCTACTCTTCCTGGGGTTCATTATGGATCCCCATTAGCTGCTGCCAAGACAGCAGCTACTCTTCCTGGGGTTCATTATGGATCCCCATTAGCTGCTGCCAAGACAGCAGCTACTCTTCCTGGGGTTCATTATGGATCCCCATTAGCTGCTGCCAAGACAGCAGCTACTCTTCCTGGGGTTCATTATGGATCCCCATTAGCTGCTGCCAAGACAGCAGCTACTCTTCCTGGGGTTCATTATGGATCCCCATTAGCTGCTGCCAAGACAGCAGCTACTCTTCCTGGTGTTTATTATGGATCCCCATTAGCTGCTGCCAAGATATTATGGATCCTCTTCCTGGGGTCCAGCGAAATGACCATTTTAAAAACATTACAATAAATTCACAGACCGTGTGCCCTCAGGCCCCTACTCCACCAGATATATACAGTACAAAATCCATGTGTACATATGTATGCTATTGTGTGTGTGTGTGTGTGTGTGTGTGTGTGTGTGTGTGTGTGTGTGTGTGTGTGTGTGTGTGTGTGTGTGTGTGTGTGTGTGTGTGTGTGTGTGTGTGTGTGTGTGTGTGTGTGTGTGTGTGTGTGTGTGTGTGTGTGTGTGTGTGTGTGTGTGTGTGTGTGTGTGTTGGTGTTGGTGTTGCTTCACAGTCCCCGCTGTTCCATAAGGTGTTTTTTTGTCTGTTTTGTCTGACCTATTGTGGCATGTTTTGTGGGGTAGTCAGGGTGTCCGAGCTGTGTGCCAGTAGTTCAAACAGACACCTTGGTGCATTCAACCTGTCAATACCTCTGACTTCATCACTACTTGTATTTGTGAATTTCTTCTCCACTATCAGCCAGGAGAGATTGACATGCATATTATTAATATTAGCTCTCTGTGTACATCCAAGGGCCAGCCGTGCTGCTCTGTTCTGAGCCAATTGCAATTTTCCTAAGTCCTTTTTTTGTGGCACCTGACCACACGACTGAACAGTAGTCAAGGTGCGACAAAACTAGGGCCTGTAGGACCTGCCTTGTTGATAGTGCTGTTAAGAAGGTAGAAACTAGGGCCTGTAGGACCTGCCTTGTTGATAGTGTTGTTAAGAAGGTAGAAACTAGGGCCTGTAGGACCTGCCTTGTTGATAGTGTTGTTAAGAAGGTAGAAACTAGGGCCTGTAGGACCTGCCTTGTTGAAAGTGTTGTTAAGAAGGTAGAAACTAGGGCCTGTAGGACCTGCCTTGTTGATAGTGTTGTTAAGAAGGTAGAAACTAGGGCCTGTAGGACCTGCCTTGTTGATAGTGTTGTTAAGAAGGTAGAAACTAGGGCCTGTAGGACCTGCCTTGTTGATAGTGTTGTTAAGAAGGTAGAAACTAGGGCCTGTAGGACCTGCCTTGTTGAAAGAAACTGTTGTTAAAGTGTTGAAAGGTAGAAACTAGGGCCTTGAAAGTTGATAGTGTTGTTAAGAAGGTAGAAACTAGGGCCTGTAGGACCTGCCTTGTTGATAGTGTTGTTAAGAAGGTAGAAACTAGGGCCTGTAGGACCTGCCTTGTTGATAGTGCTGTTAAGAAGGCAGAGCATCACTTTATTGTAGACAGACTTCTCTCCATCTTAGCTACTACTACATCAATATGTTTTGACCATGACAGTTTACAATCTAGTGTTTCTCCAAGCAGTTTAGTCACCTCAACTTGCTCATTTTTCACAATATTTATTACAAGATTTAGTTGAGGTTTAGGGTTTAGTGAATGATTTGTTCCAAATACAATGTTTTTAGTTTTAGAAATATTTATGGCTAATTTATTCCTTGCCACCCACTCTGAAACTCTTTGTTGAGTGTTGCAGTCATTTCAGTTGCTGTAGTAGCTGACATGTATAGTGTTGAGTCATTCACATACATAGACTCTCTGGCTTTCCTCAAAGCCAGTGGCAATTCAATAGTAAAGATTGATCTTATTTTAGCTGTTGTTGCTATAATATGGACATAGTCTTCTACCAGATAGGGCTATCCCCCCTTTGTTACAACACAACTGATTGGCTCAAACACATTAAGAAGGAAAGAAATTACACAAATTAACTTTTAAGAAGGCACACCTGTTAATTGAAATGCATTCCAGGTGACTGCCTAATAAAACTGGTTGAGAGAATGCCAAGAGTTTGCAAAGCTGTCATCAAGGCAAAGGGTGGCTATTTGAAGAATTTCGATGATAAAATCTATTTTGATTTGTCTAACACTTTTTTTGGTTACTACATGATTCCATATGTGTTATTTCATAGTTTTGATGTCTTCACTATTATTCTACAATGTAGAAAATATATATATTTTTTAAATACAAATACATTTAAAAAAAACTTGAATCAAGTAGGTGTTCTAAAACTTTTGACTGGTAGTTAATATTTAAAAAATGTCAGACGTGCTAGCAAGCTCCAGACCACCAGTAGCCATCACTGAGGCAAACAGTCAGGGACAGAGTTCTCTCTCTCTTTTATCACACCTTCTTCTACACCCAGACTTCCTCTGGCCCCTGCTTCGATGAGCATTCTGGAATGCAGATTCTGCTACAAAGAGACTAGATACCTAAAGATGTACACTTTGTCTGTTTATTAACGCTCCTCAGTTCTCCTGCTCTATTTCCTGTTGCTAAATGGTCAGTGGGAGGGAGGTGACTAACAGTAATGGATTTCCTCCCCCACTCTCACTCCTCCACCCTCTACATCAACTGCTCCTTCATTTTAAATGTTGTTTTATTTATTTAAATCTGTCCGTCTCTCTTATTGTTGTTGAAAGGGGATAGAAGGAGAGACAATGGAAAGGTGCTTTGAACTGTAAAGCCACAAAGCCTTGTCAATAATTCACAAACGGATGTTTTGTAATCTGTAGTACCTTTTAGTGTATTTGGGGTAGTTGTACCTAAGGTGTCTGAGTTTTACCCGCTTTCATCCTGTACCACTGTAACATCGTTGTTATAGCCAAGATGTCTGAGTTTATACCCGCTTTCATCCTGTACCACTGTAACATCGTTGTTATAGCCAAGATGTCTGAGTTTATACCCGCTTTCATCCTGTACCACTGTAACATCATTGTTATAGCTAAGATGTCTGAGTTTATAATAGCTATCATCCTGTACCACTGTAACATCGTTGTTATAACTAAGATGTCTAAGTTTATAATAGCTACCACAGTAACACCAATGTTTCTATCATTGCAATTCAGTTTATATAAAAACAGCACAAAAACTAATGTATGTTAAAAACAAATATGTGGATTTTTATTTATTTTTATATATCTGTTATTAATAAAAATATAAATTATAAAATACTGATAAAATAATAATGGGTTATAATTATAAGGCGTACATATGATCAATAATGAGACGATATAATCATCGCCATCATGCATTGATTTCCCCCTCTCCTTCCCTCAGCTAGCTCTCAGTCAGCCAGCCAGGTTAATCACCATTAGGTATTGTTGTGTTCTACACTCCAGACAAGGCCCCAGTCTTTGTTTGCTTTAATGTTGGACCAGCCGAGGTTGTATTTGCTCATTCCACGAGCATCTCCCTGTGTAGCAGAGGGGCCATGAGCCCACAGCACACACACACACACACACCACCACGGGAGGGAGGGAGGGATGGTGGGAAGGAGGGCGGAGGGAGGGAGGGAGGGAGGGGGGAGGGAGGCAGAGAGAGAGAGAAAGAGACAGAGGGAGGGAGGGAGGGAGGGAGGGAGGGAGGGAGGGAGGGAGGGAGGGAGGGAGGGAGGGAGGGAGGGAGGGAGGGAGGGAGGGAGGGAGGGAGGGAGGGAGGGAGGGAGGGAGGGAGGGAGGGCTGCCCTTAACTGGCACTGTTGACTCCATGCTAATAAGTTCATACAAATTTTCATTTCTGAGGCTTGCGATTGACATTTGCTTTTCTTAATTGCAGGCAGGAGCGTTTGAAAAAGCATCAACTCTCTAAAGACAGACAAGACTCCTCAAAGGGACTGACATTCATCAGCGAAGCCAATTATAGCAAATAATTCACCAAAAATTACAGTAAACAAATGTACTGTCTGTAGGTGAGAGGGAGGGAGGGAAGGAGGGACGGAGGGACGGACAGAAGGAAGGAAGGGTGGGTTGTGGTGGGGGGTTGTTCGGGGGCTGAAGGGAGGCAGGTGGGGGGTTAGGGAGAAGAGGCTGGATGGGGATGCGGGTGGGGGGTGGACTGGGCAGAGCAGAGGCACAGGAGGGGCTGGCTGGCAGCTGGGGCTTCAGACAGCCACACACACACACCGACTCGAATTTCGCAATGCTTCCCCCGTTGGTGCCTAGCGTGGAGACGGGAGAGACGGGGGCCGGGGCTGGGGGGCCGGGGCTGGGGGGGGCCGGGGTTGCTCTAAACCGAGCCGTGCATGAGCCACCTCCATTCTACCCGTGATTAGCATACATTTTCAATGCACATATAGAGGGGGGGGACATGTGTTCAATGGGGAGCATGGCGAACCAAATTACACAGACAGCGTTAGCCATCTAATGATATACGTGCACAATGCCCTCAAGCAGATGATGGAAATTGGAGAGAGCAGACGTACGCAGTCAGCCAGCGAGAGAGAGACGGACGGGCTGGAACAGGACCAGTCTGGTGAAGGATGTTCTGAATCCAAGTTCACCCAACAAACAGGGATACCAGGCTAGGTAGGCTGTTCTGGAGGCAAGTTCACCCAACATACAGGAATACCAGGCTAGGTAGGCTGTTCTGATGCCAAGTTCACCCAACATACAGGGATACCAGGCTAGGTAGGCTGTTCTGGAGCCAAGTTCACCCAACATACAGGAGTACCAGGCTAGGTAGGCTGTTCTGGAGCCAAGTTCACCGAACAAACAAGGATACCAGGCTAGGTAGGCTGTTCTGAAGACAAGATCACCCAACATACAGGAATAGCAGGCTAGGTAGGCTGTTCTGAAGCCAAGTTCACCCAACATACAGGAATACCAGGCTAGGTAGGCTGTTCTGGAGGCAAGTTCACCCAACATACAGGGATACCAGGCTAGGTAGGCTGTTCTGGAGGCAAGTTCACCCAACATACAGGAATAGCAGGCTAGGTAGGCTGTTCTGGAGGCAAGTTCACCCAACATACAGGAATACCAGGCTAGGTAGGCTGTTCTGGAGGCAAGTTCACCCAACATACAGGAATACCAGGCTAGGTAGGCTGTTCTGGAGGCAAGTTCACCCAACATACAGGAATACCAGGCTAGGTAGGCTGTTCTGGAGGCAAGTTCACCCAACATACAGGAATACCAGGCTAGGTAGGCTGTTCTGATGCCAAGTTCACCCAACATACAGGGATACCAGGCTAGGTAGGCTGTTCTGGAGCCAAGTTCACCCAACATACAGGAGTACCAGGCTAGGTAGGCTGTTCTGGAGCCAAGTTCACCGAACAAACAAGGATACCAGGCTAGGTAGGCTGTTCTGAAGACAAGATCACCCAACATACAGGAATAGCAGGCTAGGTAGGCTGTTCTGAAGACAAGTTCACACAACATACAGGAATAGCAGGCTAGGTAGGCTGTTCTGAAGCCAAGTTCACCCAACATACAGGGATACCAGGCTAGGTAGGCTGTTCTGGAGGCAAGTTCACCCAACATACAGGAATAGCAGGCTAGGTAGGCTGTTCTGGAGGCAAGTTCTGGAGGCAAGTTCACCCAACATACAGGAATACCAGGCTAGGTAGGCTGTTCTGGAGGCAAGTTCACCCAACATACAGGAATACCAGGCTAGGTAGGCTGTTCTGGAGGCAAGTTCACCCAACATACAGGAATACCAGGCTAGGTACAACTTATTCTAATTAGTTGGATAGTTTTTTTTTAATTTTGTAAATATTATTTAAAAATCATAAAGGACCTAAATTTAGTATATAATATATTAAACAATATTCATTAAATGTTTTCCTCTACATTTTTATGTCAGTTGTGGGATAATTTATTGTATTGTTCACAAGATAACGACTAGCTAACGACTAGCTAATGTCTAGCTAATGACTAGCTAACATCTAGCTAACATCTAGCTAACGACTAGCTAACGACTAGCTAACGACTATCTAACGACTAACTAACGACTAGCTATAACATCTAGCTAACGACTAACTAACGACTAACTAACGACTAGCTAACGACTAGCTAACGACTAGCTAACGACTATCTAACGACTAACTAACGACTAGCTATAACATCTAGCTAACGACTAGCTAACGACTAGCTAACAACTAGCTAACGACTAACTAACGACTAGCTAACGTCTAGCTAACGACTAACACATCACTTCCTCCCTGCTTGCCAGCTCTCTTCTGATTTTTCTCATAATGCCAAGTCTTCTGGAAGCGGTTCGGCGCCTGCATGTGACTTATCTCAACATCACTTGTCACACTCCAACGAATCTCTGGCTTTGTTGTGCTTCAAGTGGACAGTCAACAAGGAGCCAAGAGAGGCAGAGAGAGAGCGGAGAGAAATATTTGGTACTGACTACCCACTACCCACAACCTACCAGGCCTCCCGGCTCACCTCCCCACGTCCCCCTGTGTCTGGTGTTGACTATTCAACGGCTCAGACACAAGAGGCATGTGGCAGGGTCTACAGTCAATCACGGACTACAGGAAGAAACCCAGCCCAGTCACGGACCAGGATGTCTTGCTCCCAGGCAGACTAAATAACTTTTTTGCCCGCTTTGAGGACAATACAGTGCCACTGACACGGCCTGCAACGAAAACATGCGGTCTCTCCTTCACTGCAGCCGAAGTGAGTAAGACATTTAAACGTGTTAACCCTCGCAAGGCTGCAGGCCCAGACGGCATCCCCAGCCGCGCCCTCAGAGCATGCGCAGACCAGCTGGCCGGTGTGTTTACGGACATATTCCACCAATCCCTATACCAGTCTGCTGTTCCCACATGCTTCAAGAGGGCCACCATTGTTCCTGTTCCCAAGAAAGCTAAGGTAACTGAGCTAAACGACTACCGCCCCGTAGCACTCACATCCATCATCATGAAGTGCTTTGAGAGACTAGTCAAGGACCATATCACCTCCACCCTACCTGACACCCTTGACCCACTCCAATTTGCTTACCGCCCAAATAGGTCCACAGACGATGCAATCTCAACCACACTGCACACTGCCCTAACCCATCTGGACAAGAGGAATACCTATGTGAGAATGCTGTTCATCGACTACAGCTCGGCATTCAACACCATAGTACCCTCCAAGCTCGTCATCAAGCTCGAGACCCTGGGTCTCGACCCCGCCCTGTGCAACTGGGTACTGGACTTCCTGACGGGCCGCCCCCAGGTGGTGAGGGTAGGCAACAACATCTCCTCCCCGCTGATCCTCAACACTGGGGCCCCACAAGGGTGCGTTCTGAGCCCTCTCCTGTACTCCCTGTTCACCCACGACTGCATGGCCACGCACGCCTCCAACTCAATCATCAAGTTTGCGGACGACACAACAGTGGTAGGCTTGATTACCAACAACGACGAGACGGCCTACAGGGAGGAGGTGAGGGCCCTCGGAGTGTGGTGTCAGGAAAATAACCTCACACTCAACGTCAACAAAACTAAGGAGATGATTGTGGACTTCAGGAAAGAGCAGAGGGAACACCCCCATCCACATCGATGGAACAGTAGTGGAGAGGGTAGCAAGTTTTAAGTTCCTCGGCATACACATCACAGACAAACTGAATTGGTCCACTCACACAGACAGCATCATGAGGAAGGCGCAGCAGCGCCTCTTCAACCTCAGGAGGCTGAAGAAATTCGGCTTGTCACCAAAAGCACTCACAAACTTCTACAGATGCACAATCGAGAGCATCCTGGTGGGCTGTATCACCGCCTGGTATGGCAACTGCACCGCCCTCAACCGTAAGGCTCTCCAGAGGGTAGTGAGGTCTGCACAACGCATCACCGGGGGCAAACTACCTGCCCTCCAGGACACCTACACCACCCGATGCTACAGGAAGGCCATAAAGATCATCAAGGACATCAACCACCCGAGCCACTGCCTGTTCACCCCGCTGTCATCCAGAAGGCGAGGTCAGTACAGGTGCATCAAAGCTGGGACCGAGAGACTGAAAAACAGCTTCTATCTCAAGGCCATCAGACTGTTAAACAGCCACCACTAACATTGAGTGGCTACTGCCAACACACTGTCAATGACACTGACTCTACTCCAGCCACTTTAATCATGGGAATTGATGGGAAATGATGTAAATATATCACTAGCCACTTTAAACAATGCTACCTTATATAATGTTACTTACCCTACATTATTCATCTCATATGCATACGTAGATACTGTACTCTATATCATCGACTGCATCCTTATGTAATGCATGTATCACTAGCCACTTTAACTATGCCACTTGGTTTACATACTCATCTCATATGTATATACTGTACTCAATATCATCTACTGTATCTTGCCTATGCTGCTCTGTGCCATCACTCATTCATATATCCTTATGTACATATTCTTTATCCCCTTACACTGTGTATGACAGTAGTTTTTTTTGGGGAATTGTTAGTTAGATTACTTGTTGGTTATTACTGCATTGTCGGAACTAGAAGCACAAGCATTTCGCTACACTCGCATTAACATCTGCTAACCATGTGTATGTGACAAATACAATTTGATTTGATTTGATTTGACTACCCACAACCTAACAGGCCTCCCGGCTCACCTCCCCACCTCCCCCTGTGTTTACTGAACAGAGGCGTTGGGTTCGTACTTCTCTCTGCGTTCAGCTCCTGCCTCTCACCTCCCCACCTCCCTGTGTTTACTGAACAGAGGCGTTGGGTTCGTACTTCTCTCTGCGTTCAGCTCCTGCCTCTCACCTCCCCACCTCCCTGTGTTTACTGAACAGAGGCGTTGGGTTCGTACTTCTCTCTGCGTTCAGCTCCTGCCTCTCACCTCCCCACCTCCCTGTGTTTACTGAACAGAGGCGTTGGGTTCGTACTTCTCTCTGCGTTCAGCTCCTGCCTCTCACCTCCCCACCTCTCTGTGTTTACTGAACAGAGGCGTTGGGTTCGTACTTCTCTCTGCGTTCAGCTCCTGCCTCTCACCTCCCCACCTCTCTGTGTTTACTGAACAGAGGCGTTGGGTTCGTACTTCTCTCTGCGTTCAGCTCCTGCCTCTCACCTCCCCACCTCCCTGTGTTTACTGAACAGAGGCGTTGGGTTCGTACTTCTCTCTGCGTTCAGCTCCTGCCTCTCACCTCCCCACCTCCCTGTGTTTACTGAACAGAGGCGTTGGGTTCGTACTTCTCTCTCTGCGTTCAGCTCCTGACTCTCACCTCCCCACCTCTCTGTGTTTACTGAACAGAGGCGTTGGGTTCGTACTTCTCTCTGCGTTCAGCTCCTGCCTCTCACCTCCCCACCTCTCTGTGTTTACTGAACAGAGGCGTTGGGTTCGTACTTCTCTCTGCGTTCAGCTCCTGCTTCTCACCTCCCCACCTCCCTGTGTTTACTGAACAGAGGCGTTGGGTTCGTACTTCTCTCTGCGTTCAGCTCCTGCCTCTCACCTCCCCACCTCCCCCTGTGTTTACTGAACAGAGGCGTTGGGTTCGTACTTCTCTCTCTGCGTTCAGCTCCTGCCTCTCACCTCCCCACCTCCCTGTGTTTACTGAACAGAGGCGTTGGGTTCGTACTTCTCTCTGCGTTCAGCTCCTGCCTCTCACCTCCCCACCTCCCCCTGTGTTTACTGAACAGAGGCGTTGGGTTCGTACTTCTCTCTCTGCGTTCAGCTCCTGCCTCTCACCTCCCCACCTCTCTGTGTTTACTGAACAGAGGCGTTGGGTTCGTACTTCTCTCTCTGCGTTCAGCTCCTGCCTCTCACCTCCCCACCTCCCCCTGTGTTTACTGAACAGAGGCGTTGGGTTCGTACTTCTCTCTGCGTTCAGCTCCTGCCTCTCAGTGTGAAGCTCTAATCAGCACTCCTCTCTCCAAGGCAACATGGCACCGTGTTAGCGTACATCCCAAACGGCACTATGTAGCGCCCTACTTTTGACTAGGGCCTATGGGGTAGTAGTGCCCTTCATATGAAAATAGGGTGTCATTTTGGTACACAGACTTAGTCACCTTCCTCCTCATCCCTCCAGTATTGAGACACACCAACAGGTCTCATCTTGCCTGCTGTGCTGTACGTACTGAGGACTTCCTTTGTTCTGCCTGCTAAAAATGTCTTGTAATTGTGCCGGTGGTCTCCAGATGGCAGGTTGATACTGCTGCTGATGGGATTATACCTGTTTTACCTCTCCTAGGGCCATCTGCTCCTCTTTACTGGCTAAAGCCTTGCAGCCTGGATCCGTTTGTCTTTATTGCATCAGCCTAACAGTGTTACAGCCACTTGGCATGCAAATCAGATCCACGCTGCAGGGCCTCGAGGAGAGAGCCGGGGTCGCTGGGTACGACACACACACACACACACACACACACACTCACACACTCACTCACACACACACACACACACTCACACACACACACACTCACACTCATACACACACACACACACGGTAGAGCGTAGACACAGACGAGGGTCGCTGAGACGCTCTTTTACACACCCCTTACTGACGACTACAGGCTCTTTTATGAACTGAGGAACACGTGGAGGTGAGAGAGTAAGGGAGGGGGCGGAGGGGGAATTACTATACCATCAACTGGAATACATTATATTCAGCTGGTGTTTGAAACGTAGATAATAGGTTGTATTAGGGAGACAGAATTGCAGATAAACAGAGTTAATAGGTATTCCTGTACAGACTTTGTAGCCAATCTACAGCATAGTTAACATGGACTATACATTAGGTCTGTCTGTCTGTCTGTCTGTCTGTCTGTCTGTCTGTCTGTCTGTCTGTCTGTCTGTCTGTCTGTCTGTCTGTCTGTCTGTCTGTCTGTCTGTCTGTCTGTCTGTCTGTCTGTCTGTCTGTCTGTCTGTCTGTCTGTCTGTCTGTCTGTCTGTCTGTCTGTCTGTCTGTCTGTCTGTCTGTCTGGTCTGTCTGTCTGTCTGTCTGTCTGTCTGTCTGTCTGTCTGTCTGTCTCTCTAAAATGGGTAGACAATAAAATATCAGTAATCTGAGATTTGACTGTGATATGAGACTGCGTTTCAAATGTTAGATACAGTATGTTTCGTCATTAAATGTTCCATTCTACCCAGCCACGTCTGCCCTCTAACACAATCCATACACACTTCATAGATCTGTGTGGTCTTCACTCAATAACGGGAAGGTGGAGGAGATACACTCCAGATCAGGAGATGGATCATCTGAAAACCACCCGTACAAATCTAGATTCATAAGGACAGGAGCTCTGCTGCACATTGGGCCTTTTGATGAGATGATTCAGTGGTTGTTGGGTGGGTTGATCTAGTTGTTGGGTTGGGTGAGTAGGCTGTGCAGACGCCAGTTCCCCTGTCCCGCAGGACCCCCTCAGACAGGGGGAGACCCGCGGTAGAGTGTGGGGGGGGGGGGGACTCAACCTCTTTAATTGCTCCCCTAATTAAAGCTGGTTGCTAAGCAAAACATGCCTTCTATCCCGTGGATACGGAGAGAGAGAGAGAGGGAGACAAACAATACGTCACAGGCCGTAACGACTTCACAGCTTAGGGCTAACCATCAATTATTAGATTGTCTTTCTCTGCCCGTTTTGTCATTAGTATAGAACCCCCCCCAAAAAAAAAAAAACAGTCATTTCCTTCCCCCGCAGAGATCTGGGGGTTGATATAGTGCATTTCATTGATATAACGCCTTTGCTTTGCCTCTCCTGTTGCATTATTAAAACCACTTCTGTTATGATAGCGTGATGATAATCACTGCCTAATTAAGACAACAACACCCTCGTGCTATTAAAGGTTTGGGTAACATCATACTATACATACCAGCCACTTGTACTTGCCAGTGATAACTAGCTAATACGCGTTTGACAAGGTCCCGTTTCCCAGAGTGTTTGAACTGAACCGAGTCCAACAGGAAGGTCAGAAGGTTGAACTCTGTCCTTCCTGCATTTATATTTCCCAGACTTTGCTGCTCCGAATGTATTTTTCTCTCTGCAGAGCAGCCAATCAGTCAGTCTTCTGATGTGGAGTCAGCTGTGCTGGTTTCCTCATTGATGAGTACGACACCACAGTAGTGCTTTTATAAGGATCTAGCTACAGATCCCAGTAACAATAACCTGACCCCACACTACAGATCCCAGTAACAATAACCTGACCCCACACTACAGATCCCAGTAACAACAACCTGACCCCACACTACAGATCCCAGTAACAACCTGACCCCACACTACAGATCCCAGTAACAACAACCTGACCTCACACTACAGATCCCAGTAACAATGACCTGACCCCACACTACAGATCCCAGTAACAATAACCTGACCCACACTACAGATCCCAGTAACAATAACCTGACCCCACACTACAGATCCCAGTAACAATAACCTGACCCCACACTACAGATCCCAGTAACAATAACCTGACCTCACACTACAGATCCCAGTAACAACAACCTGACCTCACACTACAGAACCCAGTAACAACAACCTGACCCCACACTACAGATCCCAGTAACAATAACCTGACCCCACACTACAGAACCCAGTAACAACCTGACCTCACACTACAGAACCCAGTAAGAACCCCAGTAACAACCTGACCTGACCCCACAACCTACAGAACCCAGTAACAACCTGACCTCACACTACAGAACCCAGTAACAACCTGACCTCACACTACAGAACCCAGTAACAACCTGACCTCACACTACAGAACCCAGTAACAACCTGACCTCACACTACAGAACCCAGTAACAACCTGACCTCACACTACAGAACCCAGTAACAACCTGACCTCACACTACAGATCCCAGTAACAATAACCTGACCTCACACTACAGAACCCAGTAACAACCTGAACTCACACTACAGAACCCAGTAACAACAACCTGACCTCACACTACAGAACCCAGTAACAACCTGACCTCACACTACAGAACCCAGTAACAACCTGACCCCACACTACAGAACCCAGTAACAACACTACAGAACCCAGTAACCCCACACTAACAACCTGACCTCACACTACAGAACCCAGTAACAACCTGACCTCACACTACAGAACCCAGTAACAACCTGACCTCACACTACAGAACCCAGTAACAACCTGACCTCACACTACAGAACCCAGTAACAACCTGACCTCACACTACAGAACCCAGTAACAACAACTGACCTCACACTACAGAACCCAGTAACAACCTGACCTCACACTACAGAACCCAGTAACACCTCACACTAAGAACCCAGTAACAACCTGACCTCACACTACAGAACCCAGTAACAACCTGACCTCACACTACAGAACCCAGTAACAACAACCTGAACCTCACACTGACCTCAGAACCCAGTAACAACCTGACCTCACACCACAGAACAGTAACAACCTGAGTAACAACCTGACCTCACACTACAGAACCCAGTAACAACCTGACCTCACACTACAGAACCCACAACCTGACAGAACCCAGTAACAACCTGACCTCACACTACAGAACCCAGTAACAACCTGACCTCACACTACAGAACCCAGTAACAACCTGACCTCACACTACAGAACCCAGTAACAACCTGACCTCACACTACAGAACCCAGTAACAACCTGACCTCACACTACAGAACCCAGTAACAACCTGACCTCACACTACAGAACCCAGTAACAACCTGACCTCACACTACAGAACCCAGTAACAACCTGACCTCACACTACAGAACCCAGTAACAACCTGACCTCACACTACAGAACCCAGTAACAACCTGACCTCACACTACAGAACCCAGTAACAACCCTGACCTCACACTACAGAACCCAGTAACAACCTGACCTCACACTACAGAACCCAGTAACAACAACCTGACCCCACACTACAGAACCCAGTAACAACCTGACCTCACACTACAGAACCCAGACAACCTGACCTCACACTACAGAACCCAGTAACAACCCTGACCTCACACTACAGAACCCAGTAACAACCTGACCTCACACTACAGAACCCAGTAACAACCTGACCTCACACTACAGAACCCAGTAACAACAACCTGAACTCACACTACAGAACCCAGTAACAACCTGACCTCACACTACAGAACCCAGTAACAATAACCTGACCTCACACTACAGAACCCAGTAACAACCTGACCCACACTACAGAACCCAGTAACAACCTGACCCCACACTACAGAACCCAGTAACAACCTGACCCCACACTACAGAACCCAGTAACAACCTGACCTCCAGTAACACACTCACACTAGAACCCAGTAACAACCTGACCTCACACTACAGAACCCAGAACCCACACTACAGAACCCAGTAACAACCTGACCTCACACTACAGAACCCAGTAACAACAACCTGACCCCACACTACAGAACCCAGTAACAACAACCTGACCTCACACTACAGAACCCAGTAACAACCTGATCCCACACTACAGAACCCAGTAACAACCTGACCTCACACTACAGAACCCAGTAACAACAACCTGATCTCACACTACAGAACCCAGTAACAACCTGACCCCACACTACAGAACCCAGTAACAAACTGACCTCACACTACAGAACCCAGTAACAACAACCTGATCTCACACTACAGAACCCAGTAACAACCTGACCTCACACTACAGAACCCAGTAACAACAACCTGACCTCACACTACAGAACCCAGTAACAACAACCTGACCAGAACCCAGTAACAACCTGACCTCACACTACAGAACCCAGTAACAACCTGACCTCACACCCAGTAACAGAACCCAGTAACAACAACCTGACCCAACACTACAGAACCCAGTAACAACAACCTGACCCCACACTACAGAACCCAGTAACAACCTGACCCCACACTACAGAACCCAGTAACAACAACCTGACCAGACACTACAGAACCCAGTAACAACAACCTGATCTCACCACAAATCAATTTCAGATTTGAAGTTTATTTTTAAAAAGCCATTGAGCAAGAGCCCTATTGAAAACACGTGTGAATAGAGATCACTACATATTTCACACAGAGCAATAATAAGTATAATTATAAGAATTATAAATATTACGTACATGTGTTCATGAAATTGACCAGTGAAATACAATGAGGTGATGGAGAATTAGAGAAGTACGTTGTGATGTCATAAAGGGACAGATGTGATCTGAAGGAACTAAACCAGAAGGCTCTTTATCTCAGCGGCTACCAGAGGAGCTAAAGATTTTACCTTTATTTAACCAAGCAAGTCAGTTAAGAACAAATTCTTATTTTCAACAACGGCCTAGGAACAGTGGGTTAACTGCCTGTTCAGGGGCAGAACGACAGATTTGTACCTTGTCGGGTCGGGGGTTTGAACTTGCAACCTTCTGGTTCCTAGTCCAACGCTCTAACCACTAGACTACCCTGCCGCCTCTACACTCTAACGACTAGACTACCCTGCCGCCTCTACACTCTAACCACTAGACTACCCTGCCGCCTCTACACTCTAACCACTAGACTACCCTGCCACATCTACACTCTAACCACTAGACTACCCTGCCGCCTCTTCACTCTAACCACTAGGCTACCCTGCCGCCTCCACACTCTAACCACTAGACTACCCTGCCGCCTCTACACTCTAACCACTAGACTACCCTGCCGCCTCTACACTCTAACCACTAGACTACCCTGCCGCCTCTACACTCTAACCACTAGACTACCCTGCCGCCTCTACACTCTAACCACTAGACTACCCTGCCGCCCCAAGACGACAAGCTACATGAGGAAAGAGAGATGGGACTAAAGAACTAACAATGAAGATATGTTTTTTCAACATCTTTTCAAGGTCTTGTGCTCGTAGGGAAACTAGAAAGTATTTCAAAATAAAAGTCATGTAGAATGTGCTCATAGGGAAACTAGAGGGTATTTCAAAATAAAAGTCATGTAGAATGTGCTCATAGGGAAACTAGAAAGTATTTCAAAATAAAAGTCATGTAGAATGTGCTCATAGGGAAACAAGAAAGTATTTCAAAATAAAAGTCATGTAGAATGTGCTCGTAGGGAAACTAGAGAGCATTTCAAAATAAAAGTCTTGTAGAATGTGCTCATAGGGAAACTAGAGAGCATTTCAAAATAAAAGTCTTGTAGAATGTGCTCATAGGGAAACTAGAGAACATTTCAAAATAAAAGTCTTGTAGAATGTGCTTGTAGGGAAACTAGAGAGTATTTCAAAAATACAAATCATGTAGAATGTGCTCGTAGAGAAACTAGAGAGCATTTCAAAATAAAAGTCATGTAGAATGTGCTCGTAGGGAAACTAGAGGGTATTTCAAAATAAAAGTCATGTAGAATGTGCCTACCATGATAGAGATAAGGAGGGTCCGTACCTTCAGAAGGGTCTAGACGTCGAGCCCTTCTGCCGTGCTTGGAGTTGTTATGGACAAACATGTTGTCTGAGACCGCCAGGACGTGACCGTCCACGTTGACCGTTGTTGATACAACAACCTGCAACAGGAGTGAAAGGGGGAGCCAGTCATTAAAACAGTCTGTCTATGTATCTGTGTCAGGAGCCAGGTCATGTCGGCCTGTGCTGCCACACTGTTAACACGAAGTGCTTTGTGACACTGTAAACTAGTGACAACTGAGCTGCCACCAACTCGAAGGAGAAGAAACCTCTTGACTTTGCTGGAGTTTATTTTAAATGCCATCCAACACAACAGACTGTAGCTGCACTACCTGTCATGGGTTCATGACATCACTACGGGATGTTCAGTCTTTCTGTTGTAACACTATATGCTATACCAAACAAGGCCAATGGGAGGAAGGCCTGTCTCAGGTCTACAGTAATATACAGGGTTCTGTTCATGACACAGCCAATGGGAGGAAGGCCTGTCTCAGGTCTACAGTAATATACAGGGTTCTGTTCATGACACAGCCAATGGGAGGAAGGCCTGTCTCAGGTCTACAGTAATATACAGGGTAGTGTTCATGACACAGCCAATGGGAGGAAGGCCTGTCTCAGGTCTACAGTAATATACAGGGCTGTGTTCATGACACAGCCAATGGGAGGAAGGCCTGTCTCAGGTCTACAGTAATATACAGGGCTGTGTTCATGACACAGCCAATGGGAGGAAGGCCTGTCTCAGGTCTACAGTAATATACAGGGTAGTGTTCATGACACAGCCAATGGGAGGAAGGCCTGTCTCAGGTCTAGGTCAGTAATATACAGGGTTCTGTTCATGACACAGCCAATGACACAGCCAATGGGAGGAAGGCCTGTCTCAGGTCTACAGTAATATACAGGGCTGTGTTCATGACACAGCCAATGGGAGGAAGGCCTGTCTCAGGTCTACAGTAATATACAGGGTTCTGTTCATGACACAGCCAATGGGAGGAAGGCCTGTCTCAGGTCTACAGTAATATACAGGGCTGTGTTCATGACACAGCCAATGGGAGGAAGGCCTGTCTCAGGTCTACAGTAATATACAGGGTTCTGTTCATGACACAGCCAATGGGAGGAAGGCCTGTCTCAGGTCTACAGTAATATACAGGGCTGTGTTCATGACACAGCCAATGGGAGGAAGGCCTGTCTCAGGTCTACAGTAATATACAGGGCTGTGTTCATGACACAGCCAATGGGAGGAAGGCCTGTCTCAGGTCTACAGTAATATACAGGGCTGTGTTCATGACACAGCCAATGGGAGGAAGGCCTGTCTCAGGTCTACAGTAATATACAGGGCTGTGTTCATGACACAGCCAATGGGAGGAAGGCCTGTCTCAGGTCTACAGTAATATACAGGGCTACAGCCAATGGGAGGAAGGCCTGTCTCAGGTCTACAGTAATGTTGTTCATGACACAGCCAATGGGAGGAAGGCCTGTCTCAGGTCTACAGTAATATACAGGGTTCTGTTCATGACACAGCCAATGGGAGGAAGGCCTGTCTCAGATCTACAGTAATATACAGGGTAGTGTTCATGACACAGCCAATGGGAGGAAGGCCTGTCTCAGGTCTACAGTAATATACAGGGCTGTGTTCATGACACAGCCAATGGGAGGAAGGCCTGTCTCAGGTCTACAGTAATATACAGGGCTGTGTAGCAAATGTAAGGAAATGTACGTAAACAGTCATGGACGACCTGACCTGACCTGACCTGACCTGACCTGACCCCAGTAAGACATGTTCATTTTAGTTTTAAAACATATATATATTGAATGTGGCACTCATGAACTATATATATATATGAGTACCACATTCAAATATAACATACTGGTACTTCTTCTCTTGTCTGTTTAACATGCTAATATTAGACTCTCCTCATTGGTCGTCTACAGTAAGATACACGAGTTGGACAGGGGATCACCCAGGGGTCTTAGAAAGATGACTCAGCCTCTGTACTGTACTGTAGTCTAGTTGGACAGGGGATCACCCAGGGGTCTTAGAAAGATGACTCAGCCTCTGTACTGTACTGTAGTCTAGTTGGACAGGGGATCACCCAGGGGTCTTAGAAAGATGACTCAGCCTCTGTACTGTACTGTCTTAGATGACTAGTTGGACAGATCACCCAGGGGCCTTAGAAAGATGACTCAGCCTCTGTACTGTACTGTAGTCTAGTTGGACAGGGGATCACCCAGGGGTCTTAGAAAGATGACTCAGCCTCTGTACTGTACTGTAGTCTAGTTGGATAGGGGATCACCCAGGGGTCTTAGAAAGATGACTCAGCCTCTGTACTGTACTGTAGTCTAGTTGGATAGGGGATCACCCAGGGGTCTTAGAAAGATGACTCAGCCTCTGTACTGTACTGTAGTCTAGTTGGACAGGGGATCACCCAGGGGTCTTAGAAAGATGACTCAGCCTCTGTACTGTACTGTAGTCTAGTTGGACAGGGGATCACCCAGGGGTCTTAGAAAGATGACTCAGCCTCTGTACTGTACTGTAGTCTAGTTGGACAGGGGATCACCCAGGGGTCTTAGAAAGATGACTCAGCCTCTGTACTGTACTGTAGTCTAGTTGGACAGGGGACCACCCAGGGTCTTAGAAAGATGACTCAGCCTCTGTACTGTACTGTAGTCTAGTTGGATAGGGGATCACCCAGGGGTCTTAGAAAGATGACTCAGCCTCTGTACTGTACTGTAGTCTAGTTGGATAGGGGATCACCCAGGGGTCTTAGAAAGATGACTCAGCCTCTGTACTGTACTGTAGTCTAGTTGGATAGGGGATCACCCAGGGGTCTTAGAAAGATGACTCAGCCTCTGTACTGTACTGTAGTCTAGTTGGATAGGGGATCACCCAGGGGTCTTAGAAAGATGACTCAGCCTCTGTACTGTACTGTAGTCTAGTTGGATAGGGGATCACCCAGGGGTCTTAGAAAGATGACTCAGCCTCTGTACTGTACTGTAGTCTAGTTGGATAGGGGATCACCCAGGGACCTTAGAAAGATGACTCAGCCACTGTACTGTACTGTAGTCTAGTTGGACAGGGGATCACCCAGGGGCCTTAGAAAGATGACTCAGCCTCTGTAGTCTAGTTGGACAGGGGACCACCCAGGGGTCTTAGAAAGATGACTCAGCCTCTGTACTGTACTGTAGTCTAGTTGGATAGGGGATCACCCAGGGGTCTTAGAAAGATGACTCAGCCACTGTACTGTACTGTAGTCTAGTTGGATAGGGGATCACCCAGGGGCCTTAGAAAGATGACTCAGCCACTGTACTGTAATGTACTGTAGTCTAGTTGGACAGGGGATCACCCAGGGGTCTTAGAAAGATGACTCAGCCACTGTACTGTAATGTACTGTAGTCTAGTTGGACAGGGGATCACCCAGGGGCCTTAGAAAGATGACTCAGCCTCTGTACTGTACTGTAGTCTAGTTGGACAGGGGATCACCCAGGGGTCTTAGAAAGATGACTCAGCCTCTGTAGTCTAGTTGGATAGGGGATCACCCAGGGGTCTTAGAAAGATGACTCAGCCTCTGTACTGTAATGTACTGTAGTCTAGTTGGACAGGGGATCACCCAGGGGTCTTAGAAAGATGACTCAGCCACTGTACTGTAATGTACTGTAGTCTAGTTGGACAGGGGATCACTTAGAAAGATGACTCAGCCACTGTACTGTAATGTACTGTAGTCTAGTTGGACAGGGGATCACCCAGGGGCCTTAGAAAGATGACTCAGCCTCTGTACTGTACTGTAGTCTAGTTGGACAGGGGATCACCCAGGGGTCTTAGAAAGATGACTCAGCCTCTGTAGTCTAGTTGGATAGGGGATCACCCAGGGATCTTAGAAAGATGACTCAGCCTCTGTACTGTACTGTAGTCTAGTTGGATAGGGGATCACCCAGGGGTCTTAGAAAGATGACTCAGCCTCTGTACTGTACTGTAGTCTAGTTGGACAGGGGATCACCCAGGGACCTTAGAAAGATGACTCAGCCTCTGTACTGTACTGTAGTCTAGTTGGACAGGGGATCACCCAGGGACCTTAGAAAGATGACTCAGCCTCTGTACTGTACTGTAGTCTAGTTGGATAGGGGATCACCCAGGGACCTTAGAAAGATGACTCAGCCTCTGTACTGTACTGTAGTCTAGTTGGATAGGGGATCACCCAGGGGCCTTAGAAAGATGACTCAGCCTCTGTACTGTACTGTAGTCTAGTTGGACAGGGGATCACCCAGGGGCCTTAGAAAGATGACTCAGCCTCTGTACTGTACTGTAGTCTAGTTGGACAGGGGATCACCCAGGGGTCTTAGAAAGATGACTCAGCCTCTGTACTGTACTGTAGTCTAGTTGGATAGGGGATCACCCAGGGACCTTAGAAAGATGACTCAGCCACTGTACTGTACTGTAGTCTAGTTGGACAGGGGATCACCCAGGGGCCTTAGAAAGATGACTCAACCACTGTACTGTACTGTAGTCTAGTTGGACAGGGGATCACCCAGGGCCCTTAGAAAGATGACTCAGCCACTGTACTGTACTGTAGTCTAGTTGGACAGGGGATCACCCAGGGGTCTTAGAAAGATGACTCAGCCACTGTACTGTACTGTAGTCTGTACTGTAGTTGGAGGGGTCTTAGAAAGATGACTCAGGATCACCCAGGGGGGGATCACCCAGGGGCCTTAGAAAGATGACTCAGCCTCTGTACTGTAGTCTAGTTGGACAGGGGATCACCCAGGGGCCTTAGAAAGATGACTCAGCCACTGTACTGTACTGTAGTCTAGTTGGACAGGGGATCACCCAGGGGCCTTAGAAAGATGACTCAGCCTCTGTAGTCTAGTTGGACAGGGGATCACCCAGGGGCCTTAGAAAGATGACTCAGCCTCTATAGTCTAGTTGGACAGGGGACCACCCAGGGGCCTTATAAAGATGACTCAACCACTGTACTGTACTGTATTCTAGTTGGACAGGGGATCACCCAGGGGCCTTAGAAAGATGACTCAGCCACTGTACTGTACTGTATTGTCTAGTTGGACAGGGGATCACCCAGGGGTCTTATAAAGATGACTCAACCACTGTACTGTACTGTAGTCTAGTTGGACAGGGGATCACCCAGGGGTCTTATAAAGATGACTCATCCACTGTACTGTGGTCTTCCTGGGTTTAATTTGACTTTCCCCACCATTCAGTGATCCAGATAACTCTGCAGAGGGCTGAGAACGAACCACTCCGCACCTTCTGAACAATGAAGGGAAACACAATTCATGCGAAATACGAGGTCCTGAACTCCAGCCTCCATCGTTTCTGTTCCCAAGAAACGGTTAAGGGAAAAGGCAGTTGCTTCTCTCCCTCTCTCTCCCCCCGTTTCTCTCTCTCTCTCTCTCCCTCTCCTCTCTCTCACTCTGTCTCTTTCTCCCTCCCTCCCTCTCCCTCCCTCCCTCCCTCCCTCCCTCCCTCCCCCCATCCCTCCCTCCCTCCCTCCCTCCCTCCCTCTCCCTCCTCTCTCCCTCTCCTCTCCTCTCCTCTCTCCTCTCCTCTCCTCTCCTCTCCTCTCCTCTCCTCTCCTCTCCTCTCCTCTCTCCTCCTCCCTCCCTCTCCCTCTCTCTCTCTCTGTCCTCTTTAGTTTTCGTGGTGGGTACAACGTCCCTGTAGGTTTCATGGTATTAACACAATACGTCACACCAATCAGAGGAAGGAGTCTGTCTTCGCACCTTGAAGTAGCTAAACCAAAATCAGAGTCGTTATATAACTACTTCCCACCAGCGCGTTGACTCGCTTTGCTCACATCATTAATGTCCTAGCTGTAGCTGAGTATTTACAGGATACGTGTTTATGTGCTTCCCTGAAGCAGAACTGTCTATGAGTAAACAACTAGTTACATTAAAAGAAGCCTCTTTATTAAAACGAACACACATTATAGCTTTCTTACAAACTTCTTTCTTGTTTTTCTAACTTCCTATGTGTGGTCATCTACTCTCACAGTGGAATAAATAAAGACTATAATATAAAGTAACGCACATTAAAAACATAGATATCTTTAAAAAGACTCTAAACTAACAGACATTAAAAAAAATGTTATAGCTATCTTTGAAAAATAATCAAAACTTAAAGCACATTAAAAACATAGATATATTTGTCTTGTTTTTGTGCCTTCGTCATTAGTGTGGAGGTCTCTGGAAATGAAATCATCTGTGATGTAGTGTGTAGTTAGAAAGGTCATTACAGTGAGAGGCCTCTTTTAACTCATAATAAACATTGCAGTTTAATCTTTTCTCCCTCTTCCAATGTAAGTGTGGATGTTGTCCTCTCAAAAATAGATTAAAAAACAAAAAAAGCACATCCAGTTTTGCTTCAAGCACGTCATTACCCTTTGCTGTGGGATGGCTGTTTTTGTCAAAACAACACATTGTATTTACAAGTGTGAACGCGTCGATTAAATATCTATATGTTTGTCATTTTGGAGTGGGTGTATGTACCTGCCACTCACCTCTCTCCCTCCTCTTCCTCTCTCCCTCCTCTTCCTCTCTCCCTCCTCCTCCTCTCTCACTCCTCCTCCTCTCTCCCTCCTCCTCCTCTCTCCCTCCTCCTCCTCTCTCCCTCCTCTCTCCTCCTCTTCCTCTCTCCATCCTCTTCCTCTCTCCCTCCTCTTCCTCTCTCCCTCCTCCTCTCTCCCTCCTCTTCCTCTCTCCCTCCTCCTCTCTCCCACCTCCTCCTCTCTCCCTCCTCTTCCTCTCTCCCTCCTCTTCCTCTCTCCCTCCTCTTCCTCTCTCTCTCCTCCTCCTCTCTCCCTCCTCTTCCTCTCTCCCTCCTCCTCCTCTCTCCCTCCTCTTCCTCTCTCCCTCCTCCTCTCTCCCCTCCTCCCTCTCTCCCTCCTCCTCCTCTCTCCCTCCTCTTCCTCTCTCCCTCCTCCTCTCTCCCTCCTCTTCCTCTCTCCCTCCTCCTCTCTCCCACCTCCTCCTCTCTCCCTCCTCTTCCTCTCTCCCTCCTCTTCCTCTCTCCCTCCTCTTCCTCTCTCTCTCCTCCTCCTCTCTCCCTCCTCTTCCTCTCTCCCTCCTCCTCCTCTCTCCCTCCTCTTCCTCTCTCCCTCCTCCTCTCTCCCTCCTCTTCCTCTCTCCCTCCTCCTCCTCCTCCTCCTCTCTCCCTGATGAATGAATGAAAGCATTGTCCTTTTCCCTCTTCAAAACGGTTGCCAGGAGATGAGTTCTTCTAGGCTTCAGCTACCAGGTCCTCTAACCTTTAAGGAGAACCTCATGGAAGGGACTCTGTCCAGTTGTCTATCTGCCATTAACAGTCTGTCAGCCACCCGCCTCACTGACCCCTGCCCTCTCTTCACCCTAACAGGCACCATTCACATTGATCTGTTGAT